>NC_086444.1:1234855982-1235050982 GCF_028390025.1 Pseudophryne corroboree | reverse complement strand
TGTGTGTATACAAGGGTTTGTGCATAGAGTGGTGTGTTTGCAAAGAGGGGTGTGTGTGTATAGAGGAGTGTGTGTATAGAGGGGTGTGTGTGTATAGGGTGTGTATATAGAGTGGAGTGCATAGAGGTACAGTGTGTGTGTGTGTGTGTGTGTGTGTGTGTGTGTGTGTGTGTGTGTGTGAGTGTGTGTATAGAGGGGTGTGTGTGTATAGGGTGTGTATATAGAGTGGAGTCCTTGCATAGAGGTACAGTATGTGTGTGTGTGTGTGTGTGTGTGTGTGTGTGTGTGTGTGTGTGTGAGAGTGTGTGTGTATAGAGGAGTGTGTGTATAGAGGGGTGTGTGTGTATAGGGTGTGTATATAGAGTGGAGTCCTTGCATAGAGGTACAGTATGTGTGTGTGTGTGTGTGTGTGTGTGTGTGTGTGTGTGTGTGTGTGTGTGTGTGTGTGTATATATACACACAAGGGTTTGTGCATAGAGTGGTGTGTTTGCATAGAGGGGGGGGTGTATAGAGGGGTGTGTGTATAGGGTGTGTGTGTATAGGGGGGTGTATACAGGGGTATCCTCCCACCCGCTCTTCTCCGTGTCTCCTCCCAGTCACCTCCCCGGGTGATCACCCTGACTGTGGAGCGGAGCAGCGTTCGTAGTCGTACACAGGAGCAGCGGGAAAAGGAGAAGCACCGCGGTCAGTGAGTGTCCGGTATTGAGTGAGGGTTTTTCTGGGTGCTGCGAACTTTGAGAGACCCGAGAAGATCAGGTATACCACTATGCAATGTGGAAGAAGAACGTCAGAAAAGAAACCATTGCATGCAAGAATTACAAGTTCTGAGGGTACTTATTCTTAAACTACCTAAGGCTGCGGGCACACTATTGTGTCTCTAAATACTGACACTGGGTGCATTGCATAATCTGCTGCATTCTCATTTATCACATCTAAGAAATGTTTTTTGAGCACACCTTTCTAATACTTTGCAATACTACACTATTATTGCTTTCTTATTCTCCTCATGGTCGGTTCACAGACTTTTTGGGAAAGCCAGAAGACGTGACCAGGAGAAATACAGCTTTACACTACAGACCTGAATACACATTAATTGCAGTACACATATTATGATTTAATATTCACTGGGAAATCACTGAACACAGAAGGCGATGGGTTGTACCATTGCATATGCATATATATATATATATATATATATATATATATATATATATATATAATTTATTATTTATTTATTAACAGTTTCTTATATAGTGCAGCAAATTCCGTTGCGCTTTACAATTGGACACATTGATACAACAAAACTGGGTAATGAACAGTCAGAGGTAGTAAGGTCCTTCTCACAAGCTTACAATCTATAGGGAAATAGGCTTTGATACACAAGGAAAGGCATCTATTGCATATTTGTCCAACAGAATGCAAAGGTTCTAGTTGGGCTGCATGATATCACATCACAGCAATGATGAACCCTGGTCAGAAAGAAGGGAAAGTGAAGAAAGAGAAAATATGTCGAGGATATGTGTGATATAATCGGATAGGAAAGCTTATGAAGGTTGAGTTCTGGAATGTGATAAGCTAGCCTGAAGAGATGAGTTTTCAGGGAACATTTGAAGGTTTGGAGACTAGAGGAGAGTCTTATTGTGCATGGTATGGCTTTCCAGAGAGTGGGCGCTGCCTGAAGGAAGTCCTGCAATCGTGCATGGGAGCAAGTAATGAGTGTGGATGAGAGCTGTAGATCTTGTGAAGGTCAGAGAGGTCGGGTATGGAGATATTTTGAGATGAGCTAAGAGATGTACATAGGTGTAGTATGGTTAATGGCCTTATCTGTGAGTAAAAGTATTTTATATTGAATATGGTAGAATACAGGTAACCAATGGAGGGACTGACAGAGTGGATCTGCAGACAAAGAACGTCTAGCGTGGAAGATTCGCCTCGCATCTGCATTTAGAATGAATTGTAGTGTTGAGAGTTTCTTTTTGGTAAGACCAATAAGAAGACTATTGCAATAATCAATGCGGGAGATAATGAGAGCATGGATTAGAGTTTTTGCAGTGTCTTGTGTAAGGTATGGTAATATATTGAATATGTTTTTTAGATGCATGTAACATGATCTTGAGACAGATTGAATGTGGGGAGCAAAGGACAGTTCTGAGTCAAGTATGACACCTAGGTAGCAAGCTTGTGGGGTAGGATAAATTGTTGAGTTCCCAACAGTGATAGAGATATCTGGTTGGTAACTACTATTGGATGGTGGAAATATTAGTAGCTCTGTTTTGGAAATATTAACTTTGAGGTGGCGAGATGACATCCAAGATGAAACAGCAGAAAGGCATTCAGTGACCCTGACCAATACAGATGGTGACAAATCTGGGGAGGATAGGTAGATTTGAGTATCATCTGCATACAGATGATACTGAAATCCAAAAGAGATGATTAGTTTACCAAGAGATGAGATATAGATTGGGAAAAGCAGAGGACCTAAGACCGAGGTTTGTGGTACTCCAACTAAAAGAGGTAGCGAAGAGGAGGTGGATTCAGAGAAGCGAACACTGAAGGAGCAATTAGATATGTAGGATAGGAACCAAGAGAAGACTGTGTCTTTAAGACCTAGGGACTGTAGTGTTTGTATGAGAAGAAAATGGTCAACAGTGTCAAAAGCAGCAGAGAGATCTAGAAGAATAAGATGTGAGCAATGGCCGTTGGACTTTGCAGTGACTAGATCATTCATTACTTTAGTCAGTGCTGTCTCTGTGGAGGGCTGGGAACGAAGCCTGACTGAAGTGGGTCAAATAAATTGTGTGTTTTTAGAAAGTATTTGAGGCGAGTGTAGGCAAGTCTCTCAAGTAGCTTGGAGAGGCATGGCAACTGAGAGATGGGACGGTAGTTTGAGAGAGTGTTAGGGTCAGAATTTTTTTTTTCAGAATAGGAGTAATCAGTGCATACTTAAACAGTGAAGGAAAGATACCAGCAGAGAGAGATTACAGATGTTAGTAAAGGTTGGTATGAGCACCGGAGACAGAGATGTACTTACTTGTGAGGGTATAGGCAAAAGAGGAGAAGTAGTAGAGTAGCAGGCTGAGAAGAGTGTTGACACTTCATCTACACTTGTGGGATCAAATGAGGAGAGAGTGCCAGAGGGTTCAGGTAGAGAATTGAGCAGGTCACTGGCTGAGGTATAGTATACCATTTCATCTCGGATCTCTTCAATCTTGTCCTTGAAGTAGGAAGCAAGATCTTGCGCCTTGATAGTGGCTGGTGGGTTGGGTAACGGATGGTTCAGAAGGGATTTAAATGTATTAAAAAGTCATTTGGGAATAGTGGCTTGAGCAGAGATAACAGTTTGGAAATATATTTGTTTGGCAGAGCCCAGGGCATTACAATAAGAGTGGTAGACAGTCTTATATGTGAGAAAGTCACTAGGAATACGATTTTTACGTCACTGACGTTCAGCTTTGCGTGAGAGTTTTTGTAAGTGTCTTGTTAATTTAGAGTGCCACAGTTGACATCTTGACCTACGTGGAGTGTGATGGGTAGCTGGAGCCACTTGGTCAAGGGCTATTTCTAGAGTCTGGTTCAGGTGTGATACAGCCGTCTCAGGAGAATAAATGCAGAAACAGATGAGAGCAGTTTTTGCAGAGAGGTGGACAGTTCTTGAAAATTAATTGTGTTAATATTTCTGCAGGTTTGAGGAGGATTAGAGGACTTCAATGACTCTGAGTTTGAAGTAATGGTGGATAGAATGCAGGTGATAAGGTTGTGATCTGAGAGAGGGAAATGGGTGTTAGTGAAGTAAGAAACTGAGAATAATCTGGTGAATACTAGATCAAGGCAGTGGCCCTCCTGGTGAGTAGAGGAGTCAGTCCATTGGGAGAGGCCGAGAAAGGAGGTTAGAGAGAGTAGTTTGGAGGCATGAGCAGCAGATTTTGGACTATCAATAGCAATATTGAAATCACTCATGATGATGGTGGAGATGTCAGAGGATAGAATGTGAGGGAGCCAGGCAGAAAAATCTTCTGGAAATTGTTTGGGTTGCCCAGGTGGGCGATAGATAGCTGCAACACGCAGACAGAAAGGAGTTTAAATCCTGATGGAATGTACAGTACTTCAAATGATGTGAATGTTAGTGATGGTACTTGTGGTAGAACTGTGTAAGTGAAAGAATGGGAAAATAATAATCCAACCCCACCTCCTTTACTGTTACCAGCCTGGATGTGTGTGTGTGTGTGTGTGTGTGTGTGTGTGTGTGTGTGTGTGTGTGTGTGTGTGTGTGTGTGTGTGTGTGTGTGTGTGTGTGTAAAGTGGAGACCACCATGTGACAGTGCTGCAGGGGAGGCCGTGTCTGATTGTGTGAGCCATGTTTCTGTTATAGTAAGCAGATTGAAGTTGTTAGATATGAAGAGGTGATGTAAGGATGTTAATTTGTTACAAACGGAGCGTGCATTCCATAGGGCACATTTTAGTGATTTGGAGGGTGCAAGGAGACATGTGATGTTTATGAGGTTGGCTGGATTTCCATATTGCTGCGAATCAGGTGGATGTGAGTGTGGCAAGTGATTGGGTCCTTGATTTGGGGACATGTCATCAGCTAAAAGCAGCAGGAAAGAGAGATACATAAAGTTGGAGGTTTATGAATGTTTTTTATGTTGTCCGGTTGTGGATATTATTGGCACAGTAGAAAGATAAGTAAAAATGTCATGAGTGCTAATAAGAGGAGAGTGAATAATTGAGGCAGCGATGTGTACACAGGGGTGAGTTGCAGGGAGAATAAAGGATGTTATTGTTTTAGAGAAAAAAACTATGGAGTACATTGAAGAAAATTAATTTGTGGTACATGGTTTGTTTCAGATACAAGTACAGTTCTTTAGGCTTGGAGTGCAAAATGTTGCAATATTTAAATGTAAACGTTCAAATACCTGTTTACTGGTGTTCAGCTGTTCATTTACAAACACTTAGTATTATGAATAATTTACATATGTGAAGGCAAATTGGTCGGCACAGCCCTCCCTAGTTTGCATCTAAAGGAATTCTTGGCAAATTAATAAAGGCTACCAGTGTGGCAAAAGTTTAATTGGTTATAGGTGAAAGTGAATACTTTGTGAGTATGCAAACACCAGGCCAGCATGCTTTCATTGATTATGCATAGCTAAGCAAAAATTGCAAACCCAGGTATTAAGGGGGTAATTCCAAGTTGATCGCAGCAGGACATTTTTTAGGAACTGGGCAAAACCATGTGCACTGCAGTTGTAGGCAGATATAACATTTTCAGAGAGAGTTAGATTTGGGTGGGGTGTGTTCAATCTGCAATCTAAATTGCAGTGTAAAAATAAAGCAGCCAGTATTTACCCTGCACAGAAACAAAATAACACACCCAAATCTAACTCTCTCTGCACATGTTATATCTGCCTCCCCTGCAGTGCACATGGGCCCTCATTCCGAGTTGATCGCTCGCAAGGCGAATGTAGCAGAGTTACACACGCTAAGCCTACGCCTACTGGGAGTGTATCTTAGCTTCTTAAAAGTGCGACCGATGTATTCGCAATATTGCGATCACAAACCTCGTAGCAGTTTTAGAGTAGCTTCAGACTTACTCTGCCTGTGCGATCAGTTCAGTGCTTGTCGTTCAAGGGTGACGTCACAAACACACCCAGCGTTCGCCCAGGCACTCCCACCGTTTCTCCGGCCACTCCTGCGTTTTTTCCGGAAACGGTAGCGTTTTCAGCCACACGCCCCTAAAACGCCGTGCTTCCGCCCAGTAACACCCATTTCCTGTCAATCACGTTACGATCGCCGGAGCGATGAAAAAGCCGTGAGTAAAATTACTTTCTTCATAGCAAATTTACTTGGCACAGTCGCAGTGCGAACATTGCGCATGCGTACTAAGCGGATTTTCATTGCGATGCGATGAAAAATACCGAGCGAACAACTCGGAATGAGGGCCATGGTTTTGCCCAATTGCTAAAAAATTTCCTGCTGCGATCAACTTGGAATTACCCCCTAAGTCACAATCAAATCATGATATAACAACTGTTCTTAGACTGCATGAGCATACCCTCCAACATGACCTAGGTACAAAATGCTCTGTATCTGGACTTCCCTCTCAATTTATTATTGCCATCTGATATCTCTGGTTCCCCAGGGCCTATTTTCAAAAATATGGTACCCCTGGAAAGAGGGGACCCTCAGCTATCAGTCTAGGGCCCTTATACTCATGGGGCCCTTGGGCAAGAGCCCATTGAGCCCATACGAAAAGACAGCCCTGTGTATTGTGCTGTATCAGTCCAGCCAGTCACAGTGTTGGTGTTCTCTGCTGCCATATATCCAGTGTAGCTGTATAAAGTCGTGCTGTGTTGTGCTGTCCAGTCCAGTGTAGTCAGTGTATTGTGCTGTATCAGTCCAGCCAGTCACAGTGTTGGTGTCCTCTGTTGCCATATACATATTAACATAGTAACATAGTATTTGAGGTTGAATATAGGCAAATTGCCCATCGTGTTCAGCCTGTTTTAAGTTGTGATGATTCTACATACTTGCTGAATAATGTTTTATGACTAGTTAGCTACTATAACTCATGTTAACCCCAGATTAACCACGTTGATATTTTAAGTATTATAACCTTGGATAGCTTTTTCATTCAGAAATGTATCCAATCCTTTTTTAAATCCAATTACAGAGTCCACCATTACCACCTTCCCTGGCAGGGAATTCCACATCCTGATTGCCCTAATTCCTCCGTTACGTTAGGAACTTTCTCTCCTCCAGTCACAGCGAGTGCCCACGTGTCCTAACGGTATCGGTATGAAATACCTCCAATCAAAATCCCGACGTTCAAAATCCCGACACCAATTGACCGATGGTCAAAATCCCGACAAGGTCAAAATCCCGACATGGACAAAATACAGACATTTAAAATACCGACAAGGTCAAAATACCGACATGTAAAATGCCGACAGGTCGAAATACCGACATGTGTTTTTTGTTGTTTTTTGTGTGTATGTCGACATAAGTCAACATGGACACCATATAAAGTGTACCGCGTCCCCTCGCATGGCTCGCTGCGCTCGCCATGCTGCGCTCGGCACACTATTATATTCCCCCTCCAGGTCCACTGGGATGGTAAAGTATGAACAAGTCGGTTACAATGAAAAAAAATCATGAAAAACTCATGTCGGTATTTTGACCTGTCGGCATTTTACATGTCGGTATTTTGACCTTGTCTGTATTTTAAATGTCGGTATTTTGTCCATGTCGGGATTTTGACCTTGTCGGGATTTTGACCATCGGCCAATTGGTGTCGGGATTTTGAACATCGGGATTTTGATTGGAGGTAAACTGACTGCATCCCGTCCTAACTGTGTTCTTTTAATAAATAATTCCTCTGATAACTCTTTGTGATGTCCCTTTACATATTTGAAGATATTAATAATATCTCCTCTTAGGCGCCTCTTTTCTAGTGTATACATATTTAGCCTAGTAAGTCTTTCCTTATAGTCCAGTCCTTCTAGGCCTTTAATCAATTTAGTAGCTCGCCTTTGAACACTTTTGAGTTCACTGATGTCTTTTTTATACAATGGTGCCCAAAACTGAACACAATATTCCTTGTGCGGACGTAGCAATGCCTTATACAGCGGCAGGATTACATCCGAGTCCCTTGTCTCAATTCCCCTTTTTATGCACGCTAGCACCTTACTTGCCTTCTTTACTGTGTTTTGACATTGTGTATGGTTATTAAGCCTATTATCAATGAATACCCACAAATCTTTTTCCAACTCTGTTTCCCCTAGGCGTTTCCCATTTAATATGCAGGATGCAAGTTTGTTTTTAGTCCCAAAATGCATAACCTTGCATTTGTCTGTATTGAACCTCATTTTCCATTTAGACGCCCAGAGTTCAAGTTTAGATAGCTCATTCTGCAAGGACTCCACTTCCAATTCTGAATTAATTACCTTACACAGTTTAGTATCATCTGCAAAGATTAACACTGTGCTTTCCAGGCCTATTTCTAGGTCATTGATAAATTGGTTGAACAGTAGCGGTCCAAGTACGGACCCTTGTGGTATTCCGCTGTTACTGGGGACCAGGTTGAGGACTTCCCGTTGACCACTACTCGCTGTAACCTGCTATCCAACCAGCTGCTCATCCATGTGCAAATAGTTTTTCCTAGGCCAAGCTCCATTAATTTGATGATCAGTCTCCTGTGAGGAACTGATTCGAAGACTTTTGCAAAATCTAGGAAGACCACTTCCACTGCTTTTCCTTGATTAAGATTATTGCTCACTTCCTCGTAGAAGCTAAATAAGTTAGTCTGACATGACCTGTCCCTCACAAACCCATGCTTGTTCTTGCTAATAATCCTAGCGGACTGTAGATACTCCTGTTGCCGTCCCTTAGAATTCCTTTCAATATTTTCCCCAATATAGATGTTAAACAAACTGTTCTGTAGTTTCCCAGAAGATTTTTGGATCCCTTTTTAAATAATGGCATTACCTCTGCTATATGCCAATCCTTCGGTACCATGCCTGATCTAATTGAACTATTGAAAATCAAGTATAGGGGTCATGCTAGTTGCTAACTAAGCTCCAAAACAACCCTCGGGTGAAGTCCATCAGGACCAGGTGATTTATTAATCTTAATTTTGCTTAGTCTCTCCCAGACTACTACTTCGGTTAAACAAGTATCTAACCATGAATCATTACTGTCACGATTGTTATGCTCTACTCCCACCATCAGTTCTTCACTGGTGAATACTGATGAAAAGAATTTGTTCAGTATTTCCGCTTTTATTTTGTCATCATTTATCAATTCTTCTAATTCATCTTTTAATGGACCTATATTCTCCTTTTTTAACCTTTTACCATTTATGTATTTAAAAACCTTTTTGGGATTGGTTTTACTCTCTATAGCGATTTGCTTTTCATTTTCCATTTTAGCTGCTCTTATTGCTTTTTTACATTTTTTATTACACTCATTGTAATACTTTAAAGACTCCTCCTTTCCATTAGATTTAATTGCTTTGAAAGTCAGCTTTTTTTTATCCATTTCTGCCTTAACCTTCTTGTTAAGCCACATCGGTTTGAGATTAATACTCCTGCGTTTACTGCCCATGGGAATAAAGTTATGAATATTGCTATCCAGCAACCCTTTTAAAACATCCCACATTTCCAAAGTGTTCTTGTTATTAAACAGAACCTCCCACTGTATGTCGTTAAATGCACATCTAAGCATACTGAAATTAGCCTTCCTAAAGTTAAATGTTTTGGTGCAACCACTGTAGCTATGTTTCCTGAAACTGATGTCGAATGTGATCATATAGTGATCACTGTTACCCAAAGTCTCCCCAACTTTAGTGTTTGATATAATGTCCACATTATTAGTAATTACTAGATCCAGGGTAGTTTTACCCCTAGTTTGGTCCTCGACTACTTGAGACAAGTAGTGATCCCTAAACATATTTAAGAACCTGCTGCCCCTCGCTTTGGCACATGAATCGTTACTCCAGTTTATATCCGGGTAATTAAAATCCCCAATCACAAGGATGTCCCCCAATCCCGCAGCCGTTTTGATTTGCTGCAATAGTTGTTCTTCCTCACGTATGCTAATATCCGGCTGTTTGTAGCACGTGCCTATGACTAGTTTTTTTTGCATCAATTCCCCCACTTGAGATTTCAACCCATAGTGACTCCACATTATCGCCAGTCTCCTCATAGATAACCTCCTTTAGGTATGGTTTAAGTGATGGTTTAACATAAAGACATACACCTCCTCCTTTTTTGTTAGCCCTGTCCCTCCTGAAAAGAAAATACCCCTCCAAGTTAGCAACCCAGTCGTGAGAGTCATCCCACCATGTTTCCGTAATACCTATAATGTCATACTCAGCCTTTGATGCTAACAATTCCAATTCCCCCATTTTACCTGCTAGACTTCTTGCATTTGCAAGTATACATTTTAGTTTATTGGTTCCTTTATTTGTTTGTTTTCCTAAAGATTTCCCATGCTGGTTAACTAGTGCATCTGTATAGTTACTGATACAACCTGTCCTGCTCGCTCCCTCTCCAACCCCACCGTACTTAGTATTGCCCACCTTACTTTTCTCTTGAGTCAACCCAATGTTCCCGTCTAAATTCACTGCCCTGACAAAAGTATTTTCCCTTAAGTCCCATGCAACATTTTCTATAGGCTGTAATGATGACACATAATTGTTATTATTTAATGCTTTAGCAATACCTTCCTTAACACCATTATTGGAACCCATGTAAATACCCTTACCGGCTGCACTTTTCCTCCCCCTTCTCCACCCCCTTTTATCTCACTACCACCATTCCTACCATACTCGCTGCATGACCCACAGTTTCTAGCTAAACCCTCCCCCCAGGCTCCTAGTTTAAAAGCTCATCCAACCTACTAACCATCCTAACCCCCAGCACCGCAGCCCCTTCCTCATTCTGGTGTAATCCGTCACAAGAAAAAAGATGGCGCTTGACTGAGAAGTCCGCCCAGTGTTCCAAGAACACAAACCCCTCTTTCCTACACCAGTCTCTGAGCCACACATTTACCTCCCTAATCTCCCTTTGTCTCGCTGGGCTAGCGTGTGGCACTGGTAATATTTCTGAGAAAATTACCTTGGATGTCCTTTTTTTTTAGTTTCTGGCCTAAATCCGTATAATTTTTCTTAAGGACATCCCACCTACCACTAACTTTGTCATTGGTGCCAACATGCACCAAGTCCACCAGGTCTTGCCCAGCCCCTCCCAACAATCTGTCTACCCGGTCCGCGATGTGCCGTACCCGAGCACCCAGGAGACAACAGACCATACGGCGATCACAGTCCCGGTAGCAGATTGCCCTATCTGTCTTCCTAATGATAGAGTCCCCTACCACCACCATCTGCCTGGGCGCCTCTCTAGCTTTCATCTCATCTGAGCCAGAGGGACCACTCCTCCGGTTGCTAGAGGTAGCAGTATCCTCCAGCTCCATCATTTCGTCACTATCATCCACCAAATCTTCATCCAATCGGGCAAATTTGTTTGGGTTTCATAGATCCGAGATGTCGTGCCTCCCCCTCTTTTTCTTACTTCTTACAGAGACCCAACTGCCTACCTGATTTTCCTAATCTACCATTGACCCCTGCTGCAACTTCTCCACCGTTCTATCTAAACTTCACTCGAGATTGTATATATCCCTCAGTCGTGTAACGGTCTGCTCTAGATCAGTTACCTGGGCTTCCAGGGCAACCGTTCGCTCACATCTCGTGCATATGTATTCGCCCTGGGTCGGCTGCTTCAGGTGCGCATACATCTTGAACGACACGCACTGAGTGAGCCTCTCAATCACAGCCCCTCCCACTGTTTGAAAACTCAACTCCCTATTACCTTTCGAAAGTACAATAATAAGAATAAAAACCAACTAGCCAATACAATTAATACACAATAAGTAATCAATACTTATCTGAGTGGGACCTCTCCTGCGGCACCGATACTCCACCTAGCAGTTGCAGTTGTTCCAGCTCACTGCACCTGTAGGCTCTTTCCCCACCGACAGCGTCACTGGGCAGTATATAGTATGCTCACACACAAAATAGAACAAAAACAAAGACAGAAACAAAGGCAGCCCTCAAATAAATAAATAAATAAATCTGCCCCTCATACACGCAACAATCACAGCCCTTTTGCTACTCCAATTTAGAGAACCTCTCACTCACTCACAAGGTCAGCCCCTTGCAGCCTCACCAGAAGTTTAATGGTATTGGAAATATGTGTGTTCCTGATTGCGTATTATAAAACTCACCTTTTCCTGTATTCTAACTCACCTGCTGCTGATTCCAACTAACATACACTTAGAAATCCAAGCTTCACTTTAAAATACAAGCCTCCTTACAACGAGCAAGCTCAAATGAGTCTGTTCCCTGATTATATAGGCTCTCAGCCAGCTGCTGTAATAAGCCCCTCCTCCTCCTGATTACTCACACCTGATTCAACCCCCTCCCCCAGGATTTCTCATCACACCTTTTTTTTTTATATCCAGTGTAGCTGTATAAAGTGGTGTTGTGTTGTGCTGCATCAGACCAGTGATAGTGTCCTGTCCATCAGTCATTCCAGTGATGATATACGCTGCTGCTATATGTCCACTGCTGCCGTATAATAATAATAACAACAACAACCACAAGTCCCTTACAGTGTTCTTGTGCTGCATCAGACCAGTGGTAGTGTCCTGTCCATCAGTCATTCCAGTGATGATATACGCTGCTGCTATATGTCCACTGCTACCGTATAATAATTATAACAACAACCTCAAGACCCTTACAGTGTTGTTGTGTTGTGCTGCATCAGACCAGTGGTAGTGTCCTGTCCATCAGTCATTCCTGTGCCGTATATTGTCTTATATAACTCCCAAAAAATAATGGAGAACAAAATTGAGGATAAAATAGGGAAAGATCAAGAAGAACCACTTCCTCCTAGTGCTGAAACTGCAGCCACTAGCCATGACATAGACAATAAAATGCCATCAATGTCGTCTGCCAAGGCCGATGCCCAATGTGATGGTAGAGGGCATGTAAAATCCAAAAAGCCAAAGTTCAGTAAAAAATCATCTGAAGAAAAACGTAAACTTGACAATGTGCCATTTACGACACGGAGTGGCAAGGAACGGCTGAGGCCCTGGCCTATGTTCATGGCTAGTGGTTCAGCTTCACATGATGATGGAAGCCCTCATCCACCCGCTAGAAAAATTTAAAGATTTAAGATGGAAAAGCACAGAAAAGAACTGTGCATTCTAAGAAGGTATCACATATCCCCAAGGAGAGTCCAGGTGTGTCGGCGGTTGCAATGCCTGACCTTCCCAACACTGGACCGGAAGAGGTGGCTCCTTCCACCATTTGCACACCCCCTGTAAGTGCTGGAAGGAGCACCCCCAGTCCAGTTCCTGATATTAAAATTAAAGATGTCACTGTTGAAGTACACCAGGATGAGGATATGGGTGTTGCTGGCTCCTAGGAGGAAGTTGACGATGAGGATTCTGATGGTGATTTGGTTTGTTTAAGTCAGGCACCGGGGGGACACATGTTGTCCGTGGGATGAAGAAGCCCATTGTGATGCCTGGGCAAACTACCAAAAAAAGCCATCTCTTCGGTGTGGAATTATTTCTCCACAAATCTGGACAACAGGTGTCAAGCCATCTGTTGCCTATCCACTTAGGAACATCCTCCCTTATACGTCACCTGCTGTGCATTCATCAGAAGTCAGTGTCAAGTTGTGAAACTTTGGGTAAGAGCATAAGCAGTCCATTGACACCTAAATCCCTTCTTCCTCCTATACTCAAGCTCCTGCAAGCCACACCACCAACTCCCTCAACGTCAACTTCCTCCTCAGTCAGGAACGTCAGTAGTCCTGCAGGCCATGTCACTGTCAAGACTGAGAAGTCCTCTCCTAACTGGGATTCCTCCGTAGGATCCTTGAGTGGTACGCCTGCTGTTGCTGCCGCTGCTGTTTTTGCTGCTGGGAGTCGATCGTCATCCCAGAGGGGAAGGCAGAAGACCACTTGTACTACTTCCAGTAAGCAATTGACTGTCAAACAGTCCTTTGTGAGGAAGATGAAATATGACAGCAGTCATTCGTTTGCAAAGCAGATAACTGAGGCCTTGACAGCTCTGTTGGTGTTAGACATGCATCCGGTATCCATCATTAGTTCAGTGTGGGACTTAGAGAATTGTTTGAGGTACTGTGTTCCCGGTATCAAATCCCATATAGATTCCACTTCTCTAGGCAGGTGATACTGAGAATGTACACTGACGTTAGAAAAAAAGTCACCAGTGTCCAACAAAACGCAGTTGTATCCAGTATCCACTTACCCACGGACATGTGGACAAGTGGAACAGTACAGACTAAAGACTATATGACTGTAATAGCCCACTGCGCAGATGAATGGCCTCCCGCAGCAACAACAGCAGCGGCACCAGTAGCAGCATCTCGCAAACACCAACTCATTCTTAGGCAGGCTACGCTATGTATCACCGCTTTCCTTAAGAGGCACACAGCTGACAACCTCTTACGGAAACTGAGGAACATCATCGCAGAATGGCTTACCCCAATTGGACTCTCCTGGGGATTTCTGATATCGGACAACGCCACCAATATTGTGCATGCATTACATCTGGGCAAATTCCTGCATGTACCATGTTTTGCACATACAATTAATTTGGTGGTACAGAATTTTTTGAAAAATGACAGGGGTGTGCAGGAGATGCTGTTGGTGGCCCAAAAATAGCGGCCCACTTTCGGCATTCTGCCACTGCATGCCAAAGACTGGAGCAATAGCAAACACTCCTGAACCTGCCCTGCCCTCAACTGAAGCAAGAGGTTGTAACGAGGTGGAATTCAACACTCTATATGCTTCAGAGGATGGAGGAGCAGCAAAAGGCCATTCAAGCCTATACATCCACCTATGATGTAGGCAAATGAGGGGTAATGCACCTGACTCAAGCGCAGTTGATAATTATTTCCTTGTTGTGAAGGTTTTCCAACCCTTCGAACTTGCCACACATGAAGTCAGTTCAGACACTGCCAGCTTGAGTCAGGTCATTCCACTCATTAGGCTTTTGCAGAAGCAGCTGGATAAATTGAAGGATGAGCTAAGATGGAGCAATTCTGCAAAGTATATGGGACTTGTGGATGGAGCCCTTCATTCGCTTTGCCAGGATTCCAGGGTGGTCTATCTGTTGAAATCAGAGCACTACATTTTGGCTACCGTGCTCAATCCTAGGTTTAAAGCCTACGTTGTCTCTCTATTTTCAGCAGACACAAGTGTGCAGAGGTGCAAAGACCTGCTGGTTAGTAAATTGTCAACTCAAGCGGAACGTGACCAGTCAACAGCTCGTCCTTCAATTTCTCCCACCACTGGGGCTTCAAGGAAAAGGATTAGATTTCCTAGCCCACCCACTGGCGGTGATGCAGGGCAGTCAGGAGCGAAAGCTGACATCTAGTCTGGACTGAAGGACATGCCAATGATTATTGATATGTCTACTGTCACTGCATATGATTCTGTCACCATTGAAAGAATGGTGGATGATTATATGTGTGACCGCATCTTAGTAGGCATGTCAGACAGTCCGCATGTATACTGGAAGGAAAAAGAGGCAATTTGGAGGCCCTTGCACAAACTGGCTTTATTTTACCTAAGTTGCCCCCCCTCCAGTGTGTACTCCGAAAGAGTGATTACTGCAGCTGGTCACCTTGTCAGTGATCGGTGTAGGAGATTACTTCCACAAAATGTGGAGAAGATGATGTTCATCAAAATGAATTATAAATTCCTCCGGGAAGACCTTTACCAGCAATTGCCTCCAGAAAGTACACCGGGACCTGAGATGGTGAATTCCAGTGGGGACAAATTAATACTCTGTGAGGACTGATGTACACATTGAAAGGGTTGAGGAATTGGAGGATGAGGATATGGTGGACATCTTTCCTCTGTAGAGTCAGTTTGTGCAAGGAGAGATTGATTGCTTCTTTTTTGGTGGGAACCCACACAAACCAGTCATTTCAGCCACAGTCATGTGGCAGACCCTGTCACTGAAATGATTGGTTTGTTAAAGTGTGCACGTCCTGTTTATACAACATACGGGTGGGTGGTAGGGCCCAAGGACAATTCCATCTTGCACATCTTTTTCTTCTTTGCAGCATGTGCTGTTTGGTGACTAGTTCTTTTGTTGCCATCCTGTCTGTAACTGCAGTTCCACTCCTAGATTAGCCAGATGTTTGTGCTGCACACTTGTGTCATTTAGCTTGGCCATCCAGCTACCTAATTGCACCTCTTTTCTTATTTGCATCATGTGCTGTTTGGGGCCTATTTTTTAAATCTGCCATCCTGTCTGCCACTGCAGTGCCACTCCTAGATTGGCCAGGTGTTTGTGCCGCACACTTGTGTCGTTTAGCTTGGCCATCCAGCTACCTAATTGCACCTCTTTTTCTTCTTTGCATCATGTGCTGTTTGAGGAATAGTTATTGAAAAGTGCCATCTTGTCTGCAACTGCAGTGCCACTCCTAGATGGGCTAGGTGTTTGTGCCGCACACTTGTGTCGCTTAGCTTAGTCATACAGCCACCTTGGTGCAACTTTTAAGCCTAAAAACAATATTGTGAGGTGTGAGGTGTTTAGAATAAAACTGGATATGAGTGTAAATGAATGTTGAGGTTAATAATACCCCAAATTTTTGTTTTTTTCAAAAATTATCCAGATCCAAAACCAAAACACGAAAGGATGGTTTTGGCAATACCAAACCAAAACATGAAAGTGGAATAAGAATGAAAACCAAAACACAAAACACGAAAAGTGCCCGCCGCACATCTCTAGTATATATATAGAGATCCTAGTCGCAAAAAAACAAAAGAGACGGAGGTAGTTACTTGGGTAAATGAGTACAACACACAAAGCCCACGCACCTCACAACAGGCAAAAAAGTTATGGCAGATGGTCAGTACGGATACAGATCTGAAATGTTTTCATAAAACCAGATTAAGACCAAGTTTTTCACATGGTCGAAATTTAAAGGACCTATTAGTGAAAACTGATGTCACTGGCTTCTTGATGCCGACTAGTCCCCAAAATTTTCTCAGCCGTAAGAACGGCTGTCATAAAAGCCTGGGGTGCATGACCTGTTCATTTCTGCAAACAGGAGATACTATACCCCACCCACATACCGGAAAAAGATTTAACATCAAATGGCCTCTTACATGTACGAGTAGATTTGTGATTTATGTTATAGTGTGCCCTTGCGGTCTTTATTATGTTGGAAAGACCGAATGCCAGCTGAAGGTCAGGCTCACCCAACATAGATCGGCCATTAGAAATGCACTAGCAACAGGAGCAAGTGAACAACTGGTGGCATGCCACTTTGTACAATTTAAGCATAATCGGTCAAGTTTGAGCTATAAGGCGATAGACCACATATCCCCATCACGACGTGGGGGTGACCGGGGTAAGAAACTTTTGTAATTAGAGTCCCGGTGGATTTTCCGCCTAGACTGTTTGTTTCCGAAAGGTCTTAATGAAACTCTTGGCCTAACTCATTTTTTATAGTCCAGAGAAAGTGGTGGAAGTTATTATTCTCCCAGCTCTGGTGCTTCCGAACCCTTGTAGCAAGGCTTATACGGAGATGAATCAGTGTACTCCCAGTCATGAAGCAGGTATACTGATGATAGTGTAGCAACAAGAGGTGGTCAGGATCACCTCTAAAGACGCGTTTCCCCGCCTGGGTAAATCAGCGGCTTCCTCTGTCAGGTGTATCCACAGTAAACCTGCCTCATGACTGGAAGTACACTACTTCATCTCCGGATAAGGCTTGCTACAAGGGTTCGGAAGCACCAGAGCCAGGAGAATAAGAGCTAATACACCCCAGGAGGAGGATGTGGTAACAGTCACACTATGACTGCTAAACATGGCCATGTACAATTAGCAATCATTTTTGCATGAACAAGTCTGCTATTTCTAATTCAAAACTGCTTTAAACCTTATATGCTTATTAACACCAGAAGCGGCAGAACTTCCAACTAAAAACTGCTTTCAATCATACATGCTTATTAACCTCAGAAGCAGCAGAAAAATGCTTGCTTTATTAGAGGCTCTACAGATCACTGAATATTAATAACAGCTGTATGAAAGAGACTCTTGTTGTAACAACTTGTTGACATCACTAACAAACCAATACTGGGCATTTGTGCTTATAAAAGATACAAAGTATATAGAGTAGCAGGGCTATAATAGAATGCCGAATGTGATTAAACATTACAAATTTTCTATTTATAACAACTTATCAGTGATGAATTGCTGTATGCATATAAACATGTTTTGGGTCAGCAATACATTATCTGGAATTAAATATTGAGGTTTTAGAAATGAGATACCATTTTTTTTATGATTTAATATAAAATAAAAAAAATCCTGTTTTAAATATAGTTTGTCAAGCGCTGCCTGTGCTTTTTTGTTTGTTTTCTTGGTTTATGTATAGAAAGGGTAGAGGAGTTCCTTTTTTTACACAGTGAACAGCTTGCAGATACATTATTTAAATACTGATACTTTTCAAATTAGCGGCAGGGGGTATATATTTGCTGTTGTATTGTATATCTGTGTAAAAAGCAGAATCTACAGGGTTTTTTTATTTTTTCAAAACAAATTCTGTATGCCTCGTATAAAGATTCACATGCATATAGTAACATAGTAACATCATTTTGGAGGTTAAAAAAACACAACTTGTCCATCAAGCTCAACCTGTCAGTGGTTTCCTATACTGAACTATTTTTAAAACTAAATTTAACTGTGGTGAGTGTTTAGCAGTAAACTAAAAAAACTTTTTTTTATTACTATAGTAAATGCTTTAACCACCATAACCCGGTATATCCATATCCATTAGGAATTTATTAAGCCCATTTTTAAAAGTAGTGACCACCATCACTACTCTCTCAGGCAGGGAATTCCAGATACGTATTGCCCTTACTGTGAAAAAACCTTTCCGTCTGTTTGTGCCAAATCTCCTCTCCTCGGTACAGTACACATGAGTTCAATCAAAGCCACACGTACTCTGCTGAGTAATCTGAAAAGCCACACTTGTATTGTATAGCTGTGTAAAAAGTAGCATAAACATTTTTTTCAAATTTTCTCAAAACAAGTTCTGTCATGCTTCGTATACAGACTGAGACATGCACACAGTACAGATATACAGTACATGTGTCCAATCAAAGCAGCATAGACACTGCTGATAAAGTTGAAAAGTCACACTTGTATTGTATATCTGTATAAAAATTAGCCTCCAGTAGCTGGTGCATTGAAGAGCGACCTCAGTGAAGTTTGGTGCTGCTTTGATTTATTACATCTGTACTGTATATCTATGTGTATACGGAATCTACCGGCTGCAGGAGGCTGTGCTATCCAGCACTGTACTGTTGTTTTCATTAGTTGTGCAATTGCCACCCAGTGGTGAAGCTGTGTAATTGCATGCTGCTGATCCTCTTCTGACTTGTCATGCCTTACTTCCCCAACCTGCGCTATTTGTATGGCGTGACTAGGACGCCTGTATGGTGCAGCTGTGGCAATGATGAGTGTGGCTACATCTGTAAGAGTAGTTGTATAGGAGTAATTGTAACTCTGTAAGTAATTGTAAGCCCTTGTTACATCTATTGCAGTCCAGTGTCATGCAGACCCACCCCACTGCTCCACACAAATCCTCTCATGTCCTGCTTTTCTTCAGTGTAGTGTAGCTCAATATTGGAAAATAAACTGCTATGTAGTCAGAAGTACATAAAGCCTCTAAATGGCGCAGTAAAGGATGCAGTTGCCATTTTGCTCCCATGGACTGCCCATCACATTCCAACCTTAATATCCCTCAATGGTCCGTATACTGTACCTGATGAAACCTTTTAGGTAGAAACACATTAAGACTATTTCCAGTGAAATATATTGGATGTTTTATTTAGAATTTTAAGATGGATGTTCTATATTTGTTTTATGTTGAAAAATGTCTTGGCCACACAGATAATATGCTATTTTATATTACATTTTAGACAGTGACAGCTGCCATAGATGTCCTGATGAGGAGTGGCCGGATGAGAGAAAAGTGAGATGTGTCCCAAAAACATACGACTTTCTGTCATATGAAAAGGACAATGTGGCACTAATTTCCTCAGTAACCGCTTCATCTTTCTCTGCCATAACATTATTTATATTAGGGAACTTTATTTATTACTGGAACACTCCAATTGTGAAAGCCAATAATCGGGCAGTGAGCTTCATTCTCCTGGTCTCCATCTTGCTGAGCTTCCTCTGTGTGTTTTTGTTCCTCGGCCAGCCGGTGGATATAACCTGCAGGCTGAGACAGATGTCATTTGGGATCTTCTTCTCCACAGCTGTCTCTTCTGTACTGGCCAAGACTGTCACTGTCTGCATTGCTTTCAAAGCCACTAAACCTGGCAGTTCCTGGAAGAAGTGGGTCACACTCAAAGTGTCTAATTATGTGGTCATTGTGTTCTCCTCAGTCCAAGGTCTAATCTGTGCTATATGGCTGTCAGTTTCTCCTCCATACCAGGAGTATGACCATCACTCCTATCAGGGAATGATCATCATTCAGTGTAATGAGGGGTCAGTGATTTTGTTCTACTCTGTGTTGGGCTACATGGGGATCTTGGCGGCTGTGAGCTTTTTTCTGGCTTTCATGGTGAGGACATTACCGGACAGCTTTAATGAGGCCAAGTACATCACCTTCAGCATGCTGGTGTTCTGCAGTGTCTGGATTGCAATGATCCCAGCCTATCTGAGCACCAAAGGGAAATACATGGTGGCTGTGGAGATATTCGCCATTCTGACCTCATGTGCTGGAGTTCTGGGCTGTATATTTTTCCCAAAGCTTTACATTCTTCTTTTCAGAACTGATTTGAACTCCAGAAAAATGATGCTGGGAAAGACCTAACCACAAGTAATGACATATACACTAGTGTGACAAAGTTTTTGCCCAAGGAAAATAATTGTTAATATAAGACAAAATGTAGTGAAATAATGAAAATATGTATTAATAGTAATGTTTCACATGATATCGTAGCTAAACATTATCAAAATGATTTATAATTTTATAGTATAACATACATTTCAGATCAATTTGGCTTTCATATATGTGTCCTGCTTAGGTGCAATTCATGTCTTCACATAATTTGGGCATTCTAGACACCAACTTTTCTGAAGTTTTGTAAATTATGCATTCCCAGGCCTTGGTCAGATTATATTGTCTTCCGTTAAAAAAAGTTGTTATTATTATTATTATTGTTGTTGTTTTTTGATTGTTAACCATTTATTTTATTAGACAAAGTAAAAAAAACATCAAATTGACAACAATAACACATGCCCAAATTTCATGACTTTCAATACATTGAATGCTGAGCCACAAAAGCTAGAGATCAGATAGGATAATATGTTGATTAACCTTAAGACATTCAATCATTTTTTTTTATACATATAGAAAAAAGGTGGGAAAAAGAAAAAAAAGGATGGGAGGACCACCATGAAAGACCAAATTACCTGGTCAGCCTCTTATAGTCTGGTACTGTATATACTTTTTCCCCCCAGCATGATTTGAATAATCATTCTCATATACCAGCCACGTTCACCCATGAGACAATAATCCCTCCAAAATATTAGTCCTAAAAGAGAATCTCCTTAGAAATAACCAGGGCCATGTTACACACTAAAGTACATCAGATTTTAGAGACAGAAGAATTATTATACATAAACCAAGGTTCCCAGATTATATCAAACCTAACCGATCCATCGTGTAATGATGCAGTGATCGTCTCCATAGTAGATTCATACCAAATTTTAGCCATTACCATGCTTAACGGGGGAGGTTCAAGGTTTTTACAACATTTAGTCACTGTACATCTAGCTGCGTTAAGAATATGGTGAATAAGCTTGTTATCATTTTCATCAAGACCCACAATAGGAAAACTCAATAATGCAGACCAAGGGCTGAGTGAGATTGGGATATTAAAAATATTTCCTAAAAGTATCTCAACTTGACTCCAAAATATACAAATTTTTGGACACTTCCACCATATATGTATAAAGTCCCCAATTTGGCTACATACCCTCCAACTCATAGCGAGGATGCGTGGGAGAACATATTTAGCCTTAAAGGAACCAAAGGCCATCTAGTATAAGGTTTATATTAATTCTCCTTAATTGCAGAGGAGATGGGTGATTGTGCAACATTCTGCCTAATAAGCTTCCACGTATCCTCCTGCGGAGAGGATCCCAAGTCAATATCCCACTTACTTTCGTGAGAAAGAATACCTTCATAATCCGCAGTGCATAATAAACCATAAAGTACAGAGATAATAACCTGACTCATTGGTGTTTAGAGACACAGTTTTTCAAAAGGGTTTAAATGCCGGAGGACCTTTTCCTTAGGAAGAGAATATAGATAGGAGCGAAGTTGTAGATATTCAGAAAACATAGGGTGCAATATTCCATATTTATTAGCTAAGGAAGCACCATGTATTACCCTCAATAAAATAAAAAACAAATCTGGGACGCACTGATAAATGTAACCATAAATATGACCCCGGAGGAAAATCAGAGTTATCTCATTTTGAAGTGATAGGAGATGGACTTGAGGATAGGCCATAATATTGGGTACAAAGAGACCACACAGAATAAGTTAGTTTAGCTGTGGGAGTGCATAGTCTCAGTGCCGGATGTAAATTGCCAACAGATAAAAGAGAAGCTAATGTAGAGACTTTGCCTTCTGCCAGTTCAATTTGTATCCATGGTAAAGTGACAGTAAGAGATTGGCTTATATGAGTCGCTTGATAGTATTTTCTGATATCAGGTAGCCCTCTACCCCTGCTGAGTGGGTTTTTAATTAAAGTAGAGGTTTTTAGCCTAGCCGGTTTGTCTAGCAAGATAAATTTAAGTATGTCTCTTTGCAAACGACTCAGAGCCTCCCTTGGAACATGCACCGGTATAGTTTGTATCAAATACAACAGTCTAGGCAATACACTCATCTTAATTGTGACTATGCGGCCGAACCAAGAAATTATCTGTGACCTCCAGATTTGTAAATCAGCTGCAATAGTATTGAAAAGAGCTGGAAAATGTTCTTTATATCGAGAACCATAAGAATGCATAATATATATTCCTAAATATTTTAATTTCTTGGTATACCATGTACAGTAGAGTAAAAATTTCTGGCTAATAAGGTCCTAGTGTCCTTCTCAACATATAGGGGGAGAGCTTCAGATTTAAGAGAGTTAATTCTATAACATTATAGAATATTTGGATAAGAT
Organism: Pseudophryne corroboree; assembly: GCF_028390025.1. Classification (NCBI taxonomy): domain Eukaryota; kingdom Metazoa; phylum Chordata; class Amphibia; order Anura; family Myobatrachidae; genus Pseudophryne; species Pseudophryne corroboree. The sequence continues at coordinate 1,235,028,176 of NC_086444.1, read as the reverse complement.
CTGAAACAAATTAGGAATAGATGTGTGCAGAGATGCTAGTGTAAGTAAAACATCATCTGCAAATAATGATAACTTATATTCAGGGTTCCCCTCCCTAATACTCCTAATATCAGCATTAGCTCATATCAGACAGGCCAAAGGCTCAATCATAAGTTGTAAATATTAAGGGGAAAAGGGGATGACCCTGCAGGTTCCATTACTAATCATAAACAGACTGGAGTCTTTTCCATTCACCCTAACTCCTGCGTTTGGTTTAGAAAATAAAGCATGAATACATGATAATAGGCTTCCTCCCAGGCCAAGTCTATGCAGAGTTGCAATCATGAAGGGCCCATAGGATCTTATCAAATGCTTCTTCTGCATTTAATGATAAAAGAATAGAGGGTATCTTATATTTATTGCTCACATGAACAAGGACAATTGTTCTCCTTGTGTTGTCTCTTGCCTGTCAGCCTGTGATGAAGACTACCTGGTCCGCGTTGGTCAATTGTGGTAAAATCATGTTTAATCTTAGAGACAGGATCTTAGAGAAAACTTTGATGTCATTATTAATCAATAAGATAGGACAATAACTAGAACATACATTTGGGTCTGATTTATGAATCAGAATAATACGAGCTTCCAGCATTCTTGAGGATAAAGATTCACATTGGAGGAGACCATTGAAAAGTCTGCATAAATGTGGCAACAACAAAGTTTAAAAAAAAATTTGTAATAGGATGTAGGTATACCATCTGGCCCCAGGGCCGTGCCTGGTTTCTGAGATTTTAGTGCTTTTTCTAATTCCTCAAGAGTAATCTCAGACCCTAATTCAGAGAATATAGAGTTACTCAGACTAGGTAACTTTCATTTATTAAAGAAAGAATCAATCCTGTTGTTTAACACTGAAGATGGAGAGATGTTACCATCAGCATTATACAATGTTTTATAGTAATCCTCAAATTCTTTAGGAATGTGTTCTGGGTCTTGCGTTATCTCACCAGTCTTAGTTTTAATAGTTACAAGATTTTTCGAAGACATCTGTGATGTTAATTTCCTAGCCATAATTATATCAGCGTTATCACCTTTCTCATAATATAGTTAATTAAGTCACCTGAGTGATTCTTCTGTTTTGTGAGAGATCAACAGATTCCGTTCAGCCCTAGTTTTAATAAGTCGATCCGGATCTACTGGGTCTAAAGATGTTTTATGCTTTTCCTCTAACTGCAACACTCGGTCACCAGATCAAGTATCGCCTGTGTGCGTCTTTTTACCAGTATAGAAGTGATCTAAATAAAATGACCTCTCACAACAGCTTTATGTGCCTCCCACAGGTTTTATCACTTATATCAGGAGTTTGGTTTAAATTAAAATAATCTTCTAAGATCTGAGTGACTTGATCTAAGTAATCTTTATTCTGAAGAATTCCCTCTTGTAAACACCAAGCAGGTGGAGATGAATTATGCGTTATACCGGATAGAATCACAGATACTAAGGAATGGTCTGACCAAGATACAGGATGTATAGTGATCTTTTGGATCTTAGAGGTCAGATCATGGCCCAGAAATATCATAGCTATCTTAGTAAATCATTTATGTGCAAAAGAAAAATAAGTACAATCCTTAGCTAGAGGATCATTAATCCTCCAAGAATCAAACAGTTTATTTTTTTAAAAGCAAATGTAATACTTTAGAATTCTGCTCATTGTTATGAATTTGAGAGTTAGGGAGTGAATGAGAACGATCCAGTCTGTGATGGAAAATCGTATTAAAATCCCCATACATTATAATATCACCTTTGCTATAAAGATACATTTTTAGCATCTAATAAAGAAAAAAAAGAGGATTGGTTAATGTTCAGGGCATATACTGTACATTGACTAAGGTAATCTGAGAATTATTCAATTTACCCACCACTATAAGAAACCTTCCTTTTTTATCCCTGATAATCTTCTCTTCCTCCAAATGTAAGTGATCCACTACTATTATAGCTACCAGACGATTTTTATGCATATGGTCACATGCATACAAAACGATGGGGTAATGTCTTGAATGCAACCCTGGGTGTGCCGTACCACAAAAATGTATCTCCTGGATAAACACCAAATCCCCCTTTGCTTGCTTTAGAAAAAAGATAGATTAGAGCTTTTTTTGTGGGCTGTTTAGCCCTTTGACATTATAAGTTATATCCATCTTCTTTCTCATGGCTGAGCAGATAATCACATCCAAAAGAGCATTAAAGCAAACTTCATTGTGGTCCCCTTAAAAAAAAAAATATATAAGAAAAAAAAAAAGAAAAAGGAAAAAAAAAAAAAAGAATATAGATGCATTATCCCACTTGGACGAGTCAACACTAGGAGCACCCAAAAAAGAGAAAAAATGGGAGCATAACCCCTTAGCGCTACAGATGGGTCTTAGTGACCCTATGGGGGCATGGCACAAACCGCACCTTAGTGACGCTCAGCCCAATAAGTTTATCTCCAGGAGGGGAGTGAAAAATGTGTGAACTGGATATTTATACAAATAGTGTATTCCCAATACTATGAGATACATTTGAACCATTTACACTTTTACACCAGCATTATTATTCGCAAGCCTGCAGATAACGAAAAAAAGAAAGAAAGGGACAGAAAAACATCACAGGGACTCAATCCCTCTTAAGAGTACAGAAATAGTATATTCCCCATATTATAAAGTAAATTTCAACCATTTTAATACTTTATACCAGCATTATCTGAGATCCTTCAAATAACAAAAGGAAAGGAGAAAGAGAGAGAAAAACATCACAAACACTCAAACCCTCTTGAGAGTACAGTTAATTTATTCTCGTTCCGAACTGGAGCACCGAGAGTAACTGTGGACCACAGACGACTTGGTGCTCTCTACGGTAGTGATGACCCTGAAGAACATTGATTCGCAGATTCTATATGTGGAGCCTAAGTACTTTCTTTTGAGGGTTGAGAAAGATTAAGTTGATACAAGATATAAATAGCGTCCTCTTTTGATCTTACAGATAACCGTTTCCCATCTACTTGCACTATCAGAGCAAAAGGGTAACCCCATCTACGATAGATTTAAATGTCTCTGAGGATTTGGGTGTAGTCCCTTAGATCAAATCTATGTCTAAGAGTAATCGGGGATAAATCCTGAAATATAGACAGGGTGGAGGATTCAAATTGACATGTGTCCTTTTCCCGTGAAACCGCCTTGATTTTTTCCTTGGTTTTAAAATAATGGCAACGCAATACCACGTCCCTTGGCAGAGCCGATGATGAAGGTTTCTATTATTATTTTATTATTATAATTGTTATTATTATTATTATTATTATTAATAATTTTAAAACTGCAAAAGGAAATTAAAATGCTAAAAAGGAAGATATAGTATTCAATTAATAAAAATATATTTTATAAAAAGAAATTAGTGAATAAAATTAATCAACCTACATACTAGATTATTAATGGGCAGCTCTAAATTATATACTTTAGAATATCAAGAAACTCTGGGGACTGCAATGAAAATAAAATACGCTTGTGTTAACAAATACTATGGTAAATTCAATGGTTTACATTTGAAGTAAAGTATATAAATATATAAATGTTGCAATCTAGTGTAACATTTTAAATTTTAAAGGTATTTGTGCCACTTGAACAATGTTACTCATTTGAACTGATTTACTAAATCAGTGTATTTTGTGTAGATAGATAGATAGATAGATAGATAGATAGATAGATAGATAGATAGATAGATAGACAGATAGATATACAGATAGATATATAGACAGACAGACAGACAGACAGACAGGCAGACAGACAGACAGACAGACAGACAGACAGACAGACAGACAGATAGATAGATAGATAGATAGATAGATAGATAGATAGATAGATAGATAGATAATTTGGACAAATTTGGACACTTACAGATCATTGAAACAAATCTTAATTGTTACTGAATATTAATGAAATGATAAAAGCTATTGCCTTATGTATACTACCTGCATGCCTTTGCTGTTTCATAGAATAAAGCATGGTAACCACGTAAACAGATGAATTTTTGCTTATTCTCCTAATATATTTAAAAATAACCCTTTAGAAATGATGCAAATAAATTGGATTTCAATTGGATAATATATATAGTGATATTTCATACAAACGTGACAATATTGGAAAGCACTCTGCGCTAATTCGTTCTACAAGGCTTTAAAATAAAGTGAAATCACATGTATATATAAAATATTTTCTTTTATCCAATATAATGATCATGCAGATCTTCAAATATTGTATATGTATTCTCCAAGATATAAAATATATTCTACAACAGACTCAATATATACATAGCATTTCATACCACTTATAAATTCATAGATAAAACTAAATTTGTCCCTATTTCTATTGCCGGCTTTTCATATACCTATAAATATATGTGGATTTCGATGGAGGTGAATCAGATCTTATAATATAATATATCTAGATATATAGAATGTTCACGGTATGCATGAAGGACAAATCCTTATTGTTATAGTGAACAGCAAATATCCTCAAAACTGTTCACTTGGCAAGTGCAAAGAGACCAGGTATTGAATGATTTAATTATCACTTAGCAATTTGTTTAAAAAGTCTCAGCGGACTGATTGTGCAAATAGCAGGAAAAACTCCAGAAAGCCCTGCCAGGCTATCTGTATATGTGAACGCTCACCCTCCGTCTTAGTTCGTATGACGGATCCAATTAGACATACACTGTGTACCGGTCGGGTGCGGCTAGGAGGCTCCGGACGTCTCCGATCTCCAGCATGTAATTGCCGCTGCAGTCCCAGAAAGCCGCTGATGGATTTCGCTGGAGTCCGGCGTTGCACAGTGCAATAAACAGGGATATCCTCAGTAAATGGTACTGTCACCAAATGTCCCTTCTTCCCCTAATGCGTTTCGCTCATTCCTGGAGCTTTTTCAAAGAGTCATGCCTTTGCTGTTTTATAGAATAAAGCATGGTAACCACGTAAACAGATGAACTATTGCTTATTCTCCCAATATAGCTTAAAATAACCCTTTAGAAATGATGATAAAAAATTGGGTTTCAATTGGATTATAGTGATATTTCGTACAAACGTGTGTGCACATGTGGAGGTAGGTCTAATGGCCTAGGTGGAAGCAGACATACAAGCAAATACAAAGAAAAATATTTGTTTCTGTTTGTGAGGATGTAACATTTTGGTAATTACAGGCCCATCCACAATCTCTAGGTTCTTCTGGCACATATCCTAATAAGATGCTGGATCTGGTCATGCTTTGGCACCCTCCTCTTGCACTGCTTCTCAATGGCAGGAACTCAGACATGTACAGCTCATGGGTGTTCTGAAAACTTGCCATTACTACACCCACAATGGTGAAATGGAGGTAGGACTGGATTACATAGGGGTTTTATTAGTGGTAATGGACATCTTTTGTCTTAATAGGCCTCATATGTTGTTGCCATCCCGAGATCAGTCTTTTATTTCATGAGTTTATTTTTGTGAGCTTTGCATGAGTTTATGACTCTCAGGTTATTACATCTGGAGAGTTGTATCTTGTACGTTTTACATGGGCAGTAAATAGATGGCATCTTTTGCTAGTTCGAGAACGGTTATTGAAAGTTTGATGTGAGTTTACATGTTCTCAAATCCTATTACATGCGATTGCTAACTCGCACATTTTCCCCAAAAACAATTATATTTTAAGAACTCTCCCCTTATTACATTCCCCCCTGATCTGAATCATTTCAAGCATATGTAGTATGGTGAAAGCACCCACCAAGCTTAAGATATCTGTGTGTGGTACAGAAGATAGACATTAAAAAGATAGACAGTCATTAGGTCTACACCATAAGAATGACATACAAATGCTAGGCAGGGTCAAAAAGTTGACAGGGACAAAAGGTCAACACAAAAAATTTGGAGTGTTATTTTATGTGTTTAAACATATTTAACCCTAATTAGTTAAAATGTGCCCTCTCGTGGGCTTGCTGTGCTTGCCACACTTTGGGATTGGTGGCTTGCTGTGCTTGCCACACTTTGGGATTGGTGGCTTGCTGTGCTTGCCACACTTTGGGATTGGTGGCTTGCTGTGCTTGCCACACTTTGGGATTGGTGGCTTGCTGTGCTTGCCACACTTTGGGATTGGTGGCTTGCTGTGCTTGCCACACTTTGGGATTGGTGGCTTGCTTTGCTTGCCACACTTTGGGATTGGTGGCTTGCTGTGCCTGCCACACTTTGGGATTGGTGGCTTGCTGTGCTTGCCACACTTTGGGATTGGTGGCTTGCTTTGCTTGCCACACTTTGGGATTGGTGGCTTGCTTTGCTTGCCACACTTTGGGATTGGTGGCTTGCTGTGCCTGCCACACTTTGGGATTGATGGCTTGCTGTGCTTGCCACACTTTGGGATTGGTGGCTTGCTGTGCTTGCCACACTTTGGGATTGGTGGCTTGCTGTGCTTGCCACACTTTGGGATTGGTGGCTTGCTGTGCTTGCCACACTTTGGAATTGGTGGCTTGCTGTGCTTGCCACACTTTGGGATTGGTGGCTTGCTTTGCTTGCCACACTTTTGGATTGGTGGCTTGCTGTGCTTGCCACACTTTGGGATTGGTGGCTTGCTGTGCTTGCCACACTTTGGGATTGGTGGCTTGCTGTGCTTGCCACACTTTGGGATTGGTGGCTTGCTGTGCTTGCCACACTTTGGGATTGGTGGCTTGCTGTGCTTGCCACACTTTGGGATTGGTGGCTTGCTTTGTTCTCCACAAGGTTACTAAAGGTAGTTGTTTGTGACATGAATAGCCAATGTGTTGAAATGTGGCCCATCGTGGTCATGCTTTGCTCAACATGCTTTTGGCTTGGTTTTTTAAGGTAATAGTTTGTGACACGTAGCATGAAAAACCCTTAAAAAATGTGTCGACCATATGTGTGTCAGACTTTTCATGTCAACCTTTTTACCCTTTCCATGTTATGACTGGCGACCATATGTTGTTGACCTATTGACTGTCTATCTATACATTGGACCAACTCCAGACAGCTAGAGCAGTTTGCTAAGAAAGAGTTGGCCAAACTCTTAAACTCTTTGGGCCTAATTCAGACCTGATCTCTAACAAGGGATATTTGCACTTATGCGATCAGATAGTCGCCGCCTACAGGGGAGTGTATTTTAGCTGTGTAAGTGTGCAAACGCATGTGTAACAGAGCTGTACATACACATTTTATGCAGTCTCTGCACAGCCCAGGACTTACTCAGCCGCTGCGATCACATCAGCCTGTCCGGGACTGGAATTGACGTCCGAAACCCTCCCTGCAAACGTATGGACATGCCTGCCTTTTTCCAGACACTCCCTGAAAACGGCCAGTTGACACCCACAAACGCCTTCTACCTGTCAATCTCCTTGTGATCGCCCATGCGAACGGATTCGTCGCACAAACCCATCGCTGAGATGTGATCCGCTTTGTACCCGTGCGACGAGACTGCACATTGCGGTGCATACGCATGTGCGATTTGGACCTGATCGCCCGCTGTGCAAAAACACACAGCAGTGATCAGGTCTGAATTACCCCCTTTGTCTTCTAAGAAGAAAGAAAAATAACAATCCTAACACAAAGGGCAATGCCCTGTCCACAGCAATACTGTACTGTACTTCTACAATAATAATAATAATAATAATAATAATAATAATAATAATACTGTACTTCTACAATAATAATAATAATAATAATAATAATAATAATAATAATAATACTGTACTGTACTTCTACAATAATAATAATAATAATAATAATAATAATAATAATACTGTACTGTAACAATAATAATAATAATAATAATAATAATAATAATAATAATACTGTACTGTACTTCTACAATAATAATAATAATAATAATAATAATAATAATAATACTGTACTGTACTTCTACAATAATAATAATAATAATAATAATGTACTGTAACAATAATAATAATAATAATAATAATAATAATAATAATACTGTACTGTACTTCTACAATAATAATAATAATAATAATAATAATAATAATAATAATAATAATACTGCACTGTACTTATACAATAATAATAATAATAATAATAATACTGTACTGTACTTCTACAAAATAATAATAATAATAATAATAATACTGTACTGTACTTCTACAATAATAATAATAATAATAATAATAATAATAATAATAATAATACTGTACTGTAACAATAATAATAATAATACTAATAATAATAATAATACTGTACTGTACTTCTACAATAATAATAATAATAATAATAATAATAATACTGTATTTCTATAATAATAATAATAATAATAATAATAATACTGCACTGTACTTATACAATAATAATACTGTACTGTACTTCTACAATAATACTACTACTAATAATAATAATAATAATAGTACTGTACTTCTACAATAATAATAATAATACTGTACTGTACTTCTACAATAATAATAATAATAATAATAATAATAATAATAATAATAATAATAATAGTACTGTACTTCTACAATAATAATAACAATAATAATAATAATACTGCACTGTACTTCTACAATAATAATAATAATAATAATAATAATAATAATAATCTGCACTGTACTTCTACAATAATAATATTAATAGTAATAATAGTAATAATAATAATAATAATAATAATAATAATATTGTGAATGAATGCACAGCGGCATACTTTATAGTATTTGTGCTAATGTGACAGGATATTCCGGATTACTTTTCTGGTCATTGTAGGAACATTTTACATGTAAACTCGCAGATGAGATTATAATGTGCGCATGCTCTAAATCACCTACAGGCATACTCATTAACCCAACATGGTTGACTACGTCCACTATCCTGCATGGACATGACGTCAAGTCAAAAGTAAAATAACAATTAAAATGAAGGGGAATTTATTTCAAGGATAAATGAGCTGAATGGAGAGTCAGTATGGAGATAGAGAGACACAGAAGACGAATCTCATGTAACAGTGGCCTTAAATAATCTTTTCTAGCTATAAAAAAACACTTTCAGACCAGGATACATTGTAGTACATTGCTGTTACCACAGAGTACATGGACGTATTTACAAGTGTAAAAATTGTTGTACAGTATTTAAGAAATCAAGGTTCTTCAAATAGTCACCAATGTTAGTTAGGATCACTCCAGCTAGTTGATTTGATAATCCCCATTGCTGGTACCCAAAACTTATAAAAATTTATGTTTTTTTACATGTTCCTGACAGGGACACTCTTCTAAATGCTGCACGGTGGGTTCTCTCAGAGCACCATAAGCTTCTTTACCTATGAGCACAGGGAGAAATTAGCTATTGATAACTTGCAGCCTTAAAGTTGTTTCACCACCTTATCAATTACAGGGGTATATTTACTAAGATACCGATTTTGACCGAGATGCCGTTTTTTCTTCAAAGTGTCAATCGCGGGAATTTACTAAACGCAAATCACAGTGATGAGGGTATTCGTATTTTTTTGGAAGTCAAAGTAAAAAAATACGAATGAATACACCATCGGTCAAAACGCGGCTGTTTAAGTATGAATCTCGGTCATTTACTAAGAAGTGCAAAGCAAAAAAAAACCAAACACTGCCGTGAAAAATTTCAACTCGTAAAAAAGTGCTAAAAAAAACAGACCTGCTTTTTTGAGCCGTGATTGGATAGGCATGCACGGATCCATGAGATCCGTGCATGTATTTCATTGGGAAGGGGTGGGAAAGTGTTAATTTACCCCCAAAAAAATTGCGTGGGGTCCCCCCTCCTAAGCATAACCAGCCTCGGGCTCTTTGAGCCGATCCTGGTTGCAGAAATATGGGAAAAAAATGACAGGGGTTCCCCATATTTAAGCAACCAGCATCGGGCTCTGCGCCTGGTCCTGGTTCCAAAAATACGGGGGACAAAAAGCGTAGGGGTCCCCCATATTTTTAAAACCAGCACCGGGCTCCACTAGCTGGACAGATAATGCCACAGCCGGGGGTCACTTTTATACAGTGCCCTGCGGCCGTGGCATCAAATATCCAACTAGTCACCCCTGGCCGGGGTACCCTGGGGGAGAGGGGACCCCTTCAATCAAGGGGTCCCCCCCCAGCCACCCAATGGCCAGGGGTGAAGCCCGAGGCTGTCCCCCCCATCCAATGGGCTGCGGATGGGGGGGCTAATAGCCTTTTTGTAAAAGTGTAAGATATTGTTTTTAGTAGCAGTACTACAAGGCCCAGCAAGCCTCCTCCGCATGCTGGTACTTGGAGAACCACAAGTACCAGCATGCGGCGGAAAAACGGGCCCGCTGGTACCTGTAGTACTACTACTAAAAAAATACCCAAAAAAAGACAATACACACACACCTTGACAGTAAAGTTTTATTACATCCATCCACACAAACATACATACATACATACTTACCTATGTCCCCACGCAGGTCGGTCCTCTTGTCCAGTAGAATCCATGATGTACCTGTTGAATAAATTATACTCACCAGATCCAGGGTACCAGGCTCCTCAGATAATCCATTTGTAATCCACGTACTTGATAAAAATAAAAAAACGGACACCCGATCCTCGCACTGAAAGGGGACCCATGTTTTCACATGGGTCCCCTTTCCCCGAATGCCAGAAACCCACTCTGACTTATGTCTAAGTGGGTTTCTTCAGCCAATCAGGGAGCGCCACGTTGTGGCACCCTCCTGATCGGCTGTGTGCTCCTGTACTGACTGACAGGCAGCACGCGGCACTGTTACAATGTAGCGCCTATGCGCTCCATTGTAACCAATGGTGGGAACTTTCTGCTCAGTGGTGAGGTCACTTTCGGTCAACCGCTGAGCAGAAAGTTCCCACCATTGGCACAGGGCACTGTATAAAATTGACCCCCGGCTGTGGCATTATCTGTCCAGCTAGTGGAGCCCGGTGCTGGTTTTAAAAATACGGGGGACCCCTACGCTTTTTGTCCCCCGTATTTTAGGAACCAGGACCAGGCGCAGAGCCCGATGCTGGTTGCTTAAATATGGGGGAACCCCTGTAATTTTTTCCCCCATATTTCTGCAACCAGGATCGGCTCAAAGAGCCCGAGGCTGGTTATGCTTAGGAGGGGGGACCTCACGCAATTTTTTTTAAAGTTTTACAGTGTTTATTTAAAAAAAAATAAAAAAAAGAACCCCAGCACGGATCACACAGATCCGGCCGAGATTCATTTTGAAAAAGTCGGCAGTGTTTTGCTAATCACTGCCATAAAAAACGAAAAAAAAAAAAAAAAAACACGAATGACATCGACATCGGAACAAAAGAAAATGCAGAATACGACAGCTTAGTAAATTAGTCGTAATCAATTCAAAAAGTTGCAATTTTACACTTTCGATGTCATTTGTGATTGAACTTTGACCTCAAACGGAAAATTACGAATGTTAGTAAATATACCCCACAGTCTCAATTTGAGTCCCTAAGTTATCTGCAGCATGGGATTGACAGAGTTCTCCAGCAGTTTATATCCAGATCTGAACCAGATGAAAAAAGACCAAGTGATTCTCTGGATGACACTGTTGCTGCTTCTTATTCTCTATTTACTAGCTGCATAAAGGGACTGATTCTGAGTCAGACATAAGCCACCCATGACTTTATTCTGACGCACTTAACATTTAATAACTAGCTTGCTTATCACTAAGAAATAACCACACAGACACCAACTGTTAGATTTAAAGGTCAAACATATATTTATTGTTTGATGACCTGTCGTTTAAACTAGAATATTGGAGGATGGCGAGAAAAGGCGCTACCAACTCACAAGCACCAGTCAACTATAATAAACAATAAAATAGGAGGGGACTCACAACCGCCTCCTTAACATAACCCGCACTGCGCAGGACTCACCCCCCTTACTCTAGCAGAGCCGTGGACAAACCCGCACGGGAACATCCGTAGTCCACTCGCAAGGGGAGGACACACTCGCTGTTCAATCAAAAGGGGGTGCCCCACAGTGACCACTTATGTAACTTTGACCGCTGGCTGGTAGCGACTTTCCGCCCATCTGGCTATCAAAGCCTGTTAGAAATGAAAAAGAGGTCCGAAAAGCGAGCCTCGAGCAACCTTATAGGGCGGGTGAGAGGGCATCCAGGAAAAACTGGCAAGAGGAAGATGGCTGCCTGATCCCAGAACTATATACCCCTATGTATACTCCTCCTACCCATCCCTAATAGGCACCCCTCGGTCACCTGACCACAATTGTCCATCACTAAGGCTAGCCCTGCCTATCCTCAACACATGTCACAAAAATTCCGGGGTGCTTATGTGGCTTCGAGCCTATGCGGATCTCTGCCTGCCTAAGCCACCCATGACTTTATTCTGACGCACTTAACATTTAATAACTAGCTAGCTTATCACTAAGAAATAACCACACAGACACCAACTGTTAGATTTAAAGGTCAAACATATATTTATTGTTTGATGACCTGTCGTTTAAACTAGAATATTGGAGGATGGTGAGAAAAGGCGCTACCAACTCACCAGCACCAGTCAACTATAATAAACCATAAAATAGGAGGGGCCTCACAACCGCCTCCTTAACATAACCTGCACTGCGCAGGCTCACCCCCCTTACTCTAGCAGAGCCGTGGACAAACCAGCACGGGAACATCTGTAGTCCACCCGCAAGGGGAGGACACACTGGCTGTTCAATCAAAAGGGGGTGCCCCACAGTGACCACTTATGTAACTTTGACCGCTGGCAGGTAGCGACTTTCCACCACAACAAGGATTTTAACAAAAAACCGCAGACCGCCATCCAACCAAACCAAAGAAAAGATTCAACCCGACACTACTCTGAAGATACTTTCCAAAAACACACCAATACCCGCAGGGGAAAGGTGAACACCGTCCTCCCTATAAAACTGTACATTGCGCAGAACCAAGAGCGGGTGCTTAGCTACTAAACCCCCTATCGTCTGCACATATACTGACACCGTGGAGTTAACCTTCTTCCTTGCTTTCTCAATTGCAGAAAAGCGAACAGCACCCCGCCAGTGAAAACGGGGCACCATGTCGGACCATACAACTGTCACTCAGGGCCAGGACGCTCGCAAAGCGACCAAGTCCGCCTTGATACTCAGGATGAGGTCGATGCCTTTGACTCGACCCATATCATTCCCCCCTAGGTGAATGACAATCCAGTCGGGCCGCCCCCACCTTCGCTCATGGCGAAACAGCAACCGAAGTAAACCCATCCAACGCAAACCTCTAACGCCCAACCATCTGACTACCTTGTCCCAAAAAAATTCGCCTGTTCGCCCTGCGATAGGATGCCTCTCCGCCCAAAAAATGAAAGAATGGCCAATAAGCCAAATCTGATCCGAGACGTCCAATGCAGCTGCAAAAGAAAATTCCTACCGTCAGCAACTTAATACACATTACAGTACCCAAAACCAATCATGCATATAAAGAACCCGAGTGAAGGAGAAAACTCAAAAAACCTCCCGTGGACCGTGAGTGATGCCAATTGTAATTCGGCTCCCTCGGAGGAAAATTAAAAAATTCACTTCACACCCCCCATTCCTGAACGCTAGCCGTTCAAGAACCGACGGGTAAAACACGTTTTCGGGTTTGCGCAACAGGCGCAGTGAAATAACAGCACTCTATAACCCGGGTGCAAGCCCAGCCAACTGAGACCGGGCTTCACTACCCAAGACGGTATCTCACCCGCATAGGCAAGACACTCACCGAGGCGGTGTTAAAACCCCATCGTCCACATACCGTCGACGAGGCAACCTGCAGCCTTAGTCAACGAGATTCCACAGGAAGGGCGGAACCGATAAACACCCAATCGCAGCATCAGGAACCAGATCCCTAAACTTATCGAACTCAAAACGTGACAGTGCGTCAGCGATTCTATTATCCACCCCCGGGACATGCGCAGCCGTGAAATGAATATTAAACCTCAAGCACTTAAGCACTAAACAACGCAATAAGCGCAGCGCTTGCGGGGAGGATGAGCGTTGATTATTGACCATGTGCACGACACCCAGATTAGCGCAGCGGAACACAATGATCTGATCCGACAAGCTGAGTGCCCACAATTCAACGGCCACTATCAAAGGAAACAATTCCAAAAGAAGCAAGTACTTTGTAAAACCACGGGAAACCCATGCTGAAGGCCATGGTGCGGCGCACCACTCTGTCGTGAGAAAGGCCCCAAAGCCCATACCCCCTGCGGCATCGGTAAAAAGTTGCAGGGCGGCGTTGGAACAACGCTCAGCCAGCCATAACACCTCCCGGTTAAAGGAAACCAAAAAATCGGACCAGATGCCTAAATCCTCCATAATTTCCCGCAAAATGTAAACCGTATGGTGAGGTTTCCGAACCCCTGACATGGACCTCTCAAGTTTACGGCAGAAAACGCGACCCATGGGTATGATCCTGCACGCAAAATTGAAAGATCCAAGCAACGACTGTAACCGTTGTAATCTGACCCTACGACTGAGGAGGCATTGCTCTATGAGACACAGCAATTTTTGCACTTTATCAGCGGGAAGCCGGCAGCAACCGGACGCCGAATCAATTTCAATGCCCAAAAAACTGAGACACACCGTGGGCCCCGCGATCTTATCCGAGGCCACGGGCATACCTAAACGACCGAATAAACTCTGGGCCAAACTCAGCACGTCCCCGCACACCGACTCATCCCTTGGCCCCACGAAGAGAAAATCGTGAAAGTAGTGGGCAACCCCCGGGTGGCCGGAGGCCGACACCACGCACCAATGTAAGAATGAACTGAATTTCTCAAAGTAGGCACAAGAGATGGAACAACCCATGGGCAAGCACCTGTCCACGTAAAATCCACCCCCTAACCGGAAACCTAAAAAACGGACGGAATCGGGGTGAATGGGCAGGAGGCGGAAAGCAGACTCAATGTCCAGCTTAGCCATGAGGACGCCAGGACCCGCCCCTTTGACTAACCGCAGAGCCTCATCAAAGGATTGATATCTAACCCTGCAAGCTTCCTCCGGTATGGCGTCGTTTACTGAGCCACCCCGGGGGTGCGACAAATGTTGAATGAGGCGGAATTGACCCGAGGCCTTCTTGGGAACCACCCCCAACGGAGAGAAGCACAGCCGTGGCACTGGAGGAGACGGGAAAGGGCCGCACATGCGTCCCAAGGTGATTTCCGCCTGTATCTTACGGGAGACAACTGAGGGGAAATCCTGCGCGGATATCAAATTTCGCCTGGAGACTACGACGACCGAATCCAGGATGGGAAGCCTGAAACCGTTACGGAAACCCTCCAACAGAAACAACCCTGAAGTGACGTCAGGGTAAGCACCCAGCCATCTGGTCAATTCAGGGACGTTAATGGGGGAAAACGCCTTACTTTCCACCTCCAGGCACCTCGGCCGCTTCAGAGGGCCGGGACCCGGAAGGGGACGGGCAATATTTGGCCAGGTGTCCCCCGCCACACACTTTGCAGGAGTGGCGAAAACGGCAGTTAGAACCCCGGGGACACTTGCCCTCGTTGAAAGCAAAGCATTTCCCTTTATTCCCTAGCGGTGGGGTCGGACGGGCACCCACCCCCGGCTTGCCGCCCTGGGCCTCCGTGAGGGGCCTATTATGTTGAGTGACCTCCAACCAGACCTCAACATCCTTAAACCCCAAGGGTAGTGTTGGGTTACCGTCTTGGTTACGACGGAATTTCTCGTCGTAGTCCCGCCACGCGTAACCCTTGGAGGTCAAGTATATCTCGTGCACCAAGAACAAATATTTGACCGTGTTATGATACTCCTTCGACCGCGTTTCTGCGTAACACGCTGTGAACACTAAAAACCCCCGGAGCCACTGATGAAAATTGCGAAACGCATTCTCACCAATGCCCCCGACCTTGTTGGCCTTATCGAAGGCCTTCCTCATGTCGTCCGTAAGGGTGAACATGTCGACATATTTACCATTTCTAATTTTTTTCCTCATCCGCTTACGCAAACCCCTGGTGACCGCAGTGTTAGCGCAGTGCACCATTTCTGTAAAACACGGAGGGTCCGGAGTGACCGCCGAAACCGTGCCCTTACCCTTCTTATCTTTTTTAAGCAAGCGATGCGCAATGAGCTTTGCTAATTTACGCGGGCGCCTAGGGGACCCGGAAGACCTAGTATCCGAAGAAGAGCTGGAAGAAGAACTATCAGAAGAAAAATTAGGTGTCTCACCAGTTCCAGAAGTACCGCCCACTTCTTCGGACGTGGCGGCGGGGCCGGACGGCACCTTTTCAGGGACCCGAGCTCCCCCAGCTGCACCTGTTCCCACTTCCTCGGCCGGCTTCACCACTCCCGTCTGCGCTTCACTGGACGTTGCTGCTGTCCCGGCTCCAGCTGCTCCGCCCGGGGGAGAGATCCCCCCGGACACGCCGCCACCTGATGGGAAAAAGAAGGGGGGGTACAAAAACAGCAGACTCCGGGGGGGGGGACCGAGTCAACGGGGGGGGGGGAGCAGAAAGTATGGGTTGGGGACGTGGGGCAGGCCCAGTAAGGCGTCTGTGGGCGAGCCCCGGGAGTATAACCGCCAGCATAATAACCCGCAAACGGGGTAAACCCCAGACCACTTGGCGTAGGCCAAGATGTCACCCCGCCCTACGAGTGCGTAAACGCCGGTGGCAGGTAAGGGGACGCCAAGGTGACCCGACCCCCTCGGAACTCCGTCGCCGCCCTGGAAGTCATGACCGGGAATTGCAGCGCATCCGACCAGGCAACCGACACCGATGCAGCCGGCGGGAAAATCCCCGGTCGCCGCGTGATACGCACCACCGCGGGATGCGAAAGAGGCGGCCATGGAACTGTGCCCTGACCCCATCTGCTGTACCATGCGTTGGCCAGCAGATGGCGTAACATCACTGGGCCACAGGCCACTGACCGGCGGCAGCAGGATCTGGAACAGCGGGAGCGCCCCCGGGAGAATCCCAGATGCTTAGCCGCCTACACCCGACGACCCGTGCCCACCGCGGCGGTGGAAACCATGGGAACTGCGGAGGGCAAAAGGGTATCCAAGCCACCCCCAAAGTGTGTGTGAGCGCGGGCCCGGCCCCGCGTACTGCGCCCGACGCCGCTGGCAACTCGACTATACCGTGTACCAGCCATGCTCCCACAGGGGAGCCGGCTGGTGAGAGCCCCGGCAGCACGTACCCTTGAGCGACGTCACTGGGCCCGCTCGGCGGGTCCCCGGACACGCTCACCGCAGCCGTGGTAAAAAGAGTCTGACTGGCCAGAGACAACGAAGACCTGCCGCACGCGACACTTCGTCCACGCCGAGCTCCGGGAGCAGAAGTCGCAGGCGAGACCGTGCCACCCGTGGAGAGCAGCACCATGTCTCCAGCGGGCGGCGCAGCGGGGAGGAGGACTCCGCTCACACGCGGCCGGCGGTAGCCAGCCGCTGCGAGCGGACGTGCGGCCTCAGCCAGACGGCGGGGAGGGGGTTCTGGCCGACGAGGATGGGGCATGGCGCTAGCAAGGAGATTTAAACAATTGTGCACAGTGTGGACCTGAATTAGAGGGTGAAAGTAGGCAAACCTTAAACAGCTGACTGTAATATATCTCACCACATCCAGGAAAAACTGGCAAGAGGAAGATGGCTGCCTGATTCCAGAACTATATACCCCTATATATACTCCTCCTACCCATCCCTAATAGGCACCCCTCGGTCACCTGACCACAACTGTCCATCACTAAGGCTAGCCCTGCCTATCCTCAACACATGTCACAAAAATTCCGGGTGCTTATGTGGCTTCGAGCCTATGCGGATCTCTGCCTGCCTAAACGCTTGTGTGGGAATATAAGATACTGTACCTTTATGAAATCTCAAAGAACCATTATATCTGGGCTATCCATATTGTCAGAATAGTAATTATCCCAAGAGGAGATTAATCTAGAACCTGCCTCATTAACTGCAACCACAAAGGTTTTCATTTTAAAAATCTAATTCACCTATCCACAGAGAAGTCTATGTTTGTGAGCACAGTTGAGCGGTCCGATATTCCCCGAGGCAGATATTCCACCATAGTGACATGCACAGCTAGAACAGGAGAAATAAACATAAGATCAATGCATGAGAGAGTATGTTGAATGGTGGAGTGACAGGAAAACTTAGTAACAGTTGGGTGACACAAGTACCAAATATCTACAAGTTCTAAGTTAGTGATTAATTTGGATAAAGCAGTAGGACCAGATTAAAAAGTTTAAGCCTGAGAGACCTCCCCCCATCTCTCAAGTAAGTCATCCATTGTGTCGTTAAAATACCCCATACAAATCACAGGACACCCTGGTGCCAAGATAAGAAAGGGGGCTACATGTATAAGGCCATAATTTTGGAAAGGGGTAAGAATTCAAATAGGAAAAAGTAGTGGGGTGGAGTGAAGAAAATCTTTAAGAAAAATATATATACCATAAAGGTCTATCTGAACCTTGTCCAGCTGATATTGACGTAGTTTCATGACTAGAACAGAAACCCCCATGGAATTAGGAGAATGAGAAGAATGGTACACCCAGCCTGGGTTTTTTAAGAGCAAGAACCTGAAAACAGTATAATGTGGTCTCTACAAGCCAAATTATATCAGCATTATATTAAAAAACAAATCTCCTGCACAATCCCCGCTAGCACCACAAGAGCACAAGCAGTAACATAGTCACATAGTTATTGAGGTTGAAAAGAGGCAAAATGCCTGTCGGGATCAACCTGTATTCTGTATGGGTTCACTACGGCTGGCCGGCGGTCGGGCTCCCGGCGACCAGCATCCCGGCGCCGGGAGCCCGACCGCCGGCTTACCGACAGCTTGGCGAGCGCAAATGAGCCCCTTGCAGGCTCGCTGCGCTCGCCACGCTACGGGCACGGTGGCACGCTACGCGCGCCACACTATTTTATTCTCCCTCTATGGGGGTCGTGGACCCCCACGAGGGAAAATAATTGTCGGTATTCCGGCTGTCGGGCTCCCGGCGCCGGTATACTGAGCGCCGGGAGCCCGACCGCCGGCAAACAGAAGACCACCCTTCTGTATTAAGCCAAGTTCATTATAATTGTCCCTGTTGAAATGTTTTATGTCTAGTTAACCACTGTAAATCATGTTCCTTCCAGATTATCAATGTCTATATTTTAAATACTATAACCTTAGATATCTTTTTCAGTCAGAAATGTATCCAATCTGGTTTTAAATGCATATACAGTGTCTGCCATTACCACCTTCTCTGGCATGGAATTCCAAATCCTTATTGCCCTAACAGTGAAGAACCCTTTCCTATGTTGTGTATGGAATTTTCTCTCCTCTAACCTCAGGGAGTGACCTTGTGTCCAATACAGAGTTATTTCAATAAACAATTCCTCTGGTAATTCTTTATAATGTACCTTTACATATTTGAAGATATTAATAACATCTCCTCTTAAATGCCTCTTTTCCAGGGTATACATATTCGACCTAGTAATCCTTTCCTCATACTCCAGTACCTCTAGACCTTTAATCAATTTAGTAGCACACCTTTGAACCTTTTTCAAGTTCACACATATCTTTTTTATAAGTGTTGCCAAAAATTGAACACAGTATTCCAGGTGCGGACGTACCAATGATTTGTATAACAGCAGGATTACACTCTCGTCCCTTGTCTCAATTCCCCGTTTTAGGCTTGCTAGCACCTTACTTACCTTCTTTTCTGCACTTTGACATTGTATGCGGTAATTAAGCCTATATCAATGAGTACCCTCAAATATTTTTCCAATACTGTTAACACTATATTTCCCCATTTAATATATAGGATGCAAGTTTGTTTTTAGTCCCGAAATGCATAACCTTGCATTTTTCTATATTTGAACCTCATTCTCCATTTAGATGCCCAGATTTCAAGTTTAGATAAGTAACTCTGTTGAGACTCCATTTATAAATTAATTACCCTACACAGTTTAGTATCATCTGCAAAGATTGACACTGTGCTTTCCAGGCCTATTTCTAGGTCATTGATATATATATATTTGTTGAACAGTATTGGACCGGGTACGGACCCTTGTGGTATTCCGCTGACTACTGGTGCTCAGCTGGAGGACATCCCATTGACCACTACTTACTGTACGCTGTTATCCAGACAGTTACTTATCCATGTACAAATTGTTTTTCCTAGGCCAAGTTCCTTTAATTTGATGATCAGTCTCCTGTGAGGCACTGTATCGAAAACTTTTGCAAAATCTAAAAAGACCACATCGACTACTTTTCCCTGGTCGAGATTGTTGCTCATTTCCTCATAAAAGCTAACTAAGTTAGTTTGACATGATCTGTCTCTCACAAACCCATGCTGGTTCTTGCTAATAATCTTAGTGGTATGCTATCACTTAAAATTCCTTACAATATTTTCCCCACTATAGATGTCAAACTAACTGGTCTGTAGTTACCTGGTTGATTTTTAGATCCCTTTTTATTAATGGCACTACCTCGGCTATACGCCAATCCATAGGATTTAACTATTGAAAATCAAGTATAGGGGTCTTGCTAGTTGTGACCTAAGCTGCATAAGAAACCTCGGGTGAAATCCATCTGGGCCAGGTGATTTATTAATCATAATTTTTCTTAGTCTCTCCTGGACTAAACTTATCTTAAACAAGTAGCCATGAATAATTGCTGTCACTATCGTTATGCACTACTCCCACCATTGGATCTTCTCTGGTGAACACTGATGAAAACAAATTTGTTCAGTATTTCCGCTTTTGTTTCATCATCATTTATCAATACTCCAAATTCATCTTTTATTGGTCCTACATTCTCTTTTTATAAACTTTTACTATTTATGTATTTTAAAAAACTTTTAGGATTGGTTTTGCTGTGAATAAAAGATTTGCGTTTCATTATCAATTTTAGCTGCTCTTATTGCTTTTTTGCTTCTTTTATTCCATTCCTTGCAGTACTGGAAAGACTGCTCCTTTCCATTAGATTTAAATACTTCCAATCACCAGAATGATGTCAATTACTAAAACACAACTTAGGTATAACCAGAGAGGAGAGAGCTATACAAGAAGACTATTTCCATCAGGAAACTATTATACAGATATGTCCTCATACATCTTTGATGCAGTCATGCCTACAGCCCCTCATTAGACACAAGGTCGAGTGAGAATCTTCCAGCGGTGGGGGTCGTTTTTGTAAAAAATGCATCTTGGTCACAATACAGTGCAACTGAGACTGCTGATTAAATTGGTATATGACACCTGTATATTTGTGTGTGACTGAGTATTTGTGTATGAAGGGCTACAATGTTTCATCTGCAGCTTTTTACAATACAAGTTCTGTTATGCTCCGTATAGAGACTCTGTTACACACAATATACAAGTGTCAAATACAGTATCAAATGAATCATCACAGTCTCCTTATGTATCCTAGTCACATTATGTTGTGACAAATATGTATATTAAATAATGGCCAAAGTTAGCAGAGTTGCACAGGACCTGGTGGCTTACTCATATCAGGCATCTCATACTGCATAATGTAATGAGGCTCGATGTATGAGTATGCATCTCCACATGTAAATTATAATCCCTTATACCACAAAAGTGGAGTTTAAATATTATTACAATCTGCTGCTAAACATAAACAAAAAGAAAGTATAATGGAAACATTATAAAAACACATCTTTCGGGTACTCCTAAAATCAATCAATGATAGCCCTGAGGACTATACTCAAGCAAATTTTCTGCATTCCTAGTCAATGTGAAGTAGATAGTAGCACCTGTATCAACAATTTGAAGGTGTGCAGGATAAAGCAAAGCATATGATATCTTGATAGCTCAGTCACCTTGCAGCCCATGTAAGGTGAAACGTACATCTTTGAGGAGTGTGCAATAGGTGCTGATAGCACATGTGGACCCAGGCTACCAGCTTCTCTCCTTGGAAAAATGATCTACTAGGGCAGTGGTTCTCAAACTTGGTCCTCAGGACCCCACACGGTTCACGTTTTCCATGTCACCCAACAGCTGCACTGTGCAACACCAACTGTCACATTTTAAAAATCTACAGGTGACCTGCAAAACCTGAGGACCGAGTTTGAGAACCTGTGTACTAGGGTATTGTTTTTCAATCTCAGGCACCCTCTCATTATAGATTGCTACACCATTTCATGCAAAGTTTCTAGATATCAGGATAGAGCAGCTGTAAACATACTGACAGCAGAAGTTCCCTCTTGTACTGTCTCTCCACTCCAGTAGTCCCCTCTGGTCTTCCAACTGTCATCTGCTGTAATACAAGATGGTGTGACAGCAGAACCAGAGGGAGCTAGACGCACTAGATCTTTTTACACTTTACTTTCTCTTGTACTTCTGATGTTCAGAGAATAATGTATGTGTCAGACTTGATCAATAGTAAAGCAAACCTTATGACTATCTACAGTATCTAGATGGTGTGTAATACTGGTGTGTTTTCAACACAAGCTTTTCTCACAGAAAGCAATTAATTTGAAGTGTATGCGCAATCGCTCCATGATGCTACCACAGCAGGTCATCTGGGAGTCCAATATACACTAGTCTTAGTCAACCTATTTTATAGCCTGACATGACCATAAACTCCACATACGCTACAACTTTCACCTAGTCCTACCGGTCCCTTAAGGGATATTCCAGTGAACTTTATCTTAGAGCTTCCTCATACAGTAGTAGATAGAGTCACTAGGATGAGTTATTTCATTCCTGTAAGAAACTCCCCAGTGCTCTTTAGACTGCAATGATCTTTCTTCAGTAAACCTACAGATGTAATTTCTGCCCATGCTCTATAGCAGTGGTGGCCAACCTGTGGTTCTCAAGCCGCAAATGGCTCTTTCTTTACTGATCTGCAGCTCCTGCCTCCAGCTCCCTGACACCAGCAGCAGACCCCCCCCCCCCCCCGATGGAGAGATAGAGAGCTTTATCTAAATTTTCTACACTTACAGAGGATGTCTGCCATGTCCATCCGTGAGCATGGCAGCCTCCCTTCTCCTCCTTCTCTCCACTTCTGCCTGTCACTTCCAGCCACCCCCAGCCCACCCACAGTGCCCTGCACTGCGTAGAGCCACAGCGTAGGGTGAGAAGCGGGAGGACGGCTGGCCGGTGGACGCTGCTGCAAATGTAAGTACTGTATAATGCACTCTCTCTCTCTCTTTCTCTCACTGTAAAAGGGGACTCTGCCTGCTATAATGTGTAAAATGGGGACTTTTGCCTTCCGTATAGTGTAAAATGGGGACTCTGTCTGCTGTAATGTGTAAAATGGGGACTATGCCTGCCATAATGTGTTAAATGGGGACTCTATCTGCTGTAATGTGTAAAATGTTTCAGTGTTTCTCACCCGCAGTGTTCTTAAAAATGGGGGTGTGATACATGGTCATGCTCCTACGAATGTCATACTGAAGGTGAGTGTGCAAAAAGGGGTGTGGCCTTGTGACAGTTAGACAGAGAGCACATGATACCGGCTCTTTGGCTTGACTACAGATATTTTTTGGCTCTTTGCTTCTGACTGGTAGGCCACCCCTGCTCTATAGTATCAGACAGGTTTATGCCATTTTACTCAAGGCTTTTTGTAAGTTGCTGTTATTCAAGTTGGATCTACAGTATCTTTAGGTTTTAATCCAACTGTTGAAGTAACATCAATATCACAGCAGTGGACTTTGGTGAAGATGAAACAGGGAGAGGACCATTGAAATGCTATAACACTTTTGAAGATATTTGATGGACATATTTTACCCTGAATACCATGGTTATCTGCCTTGGTCCTTACATTTTTGCTGAGCATCTTGAAGATTATTGACAAGTTGTTTTCTTTCTCTAATTTTTTAATGTAATTTTTGGAAACTTTTTCAAATACAATGGACTTTCTTTAGTAGATGAATAAAAACTAGATCAAAGAAAACTGAGCAAACTCAGTGAAAGTGAACAACTCTACTCAATTGTCTTGCAGAAAGTTTGAATATATTCAAAGATATTTTTCGAAACTATGATTAATGCATTCTGTCTGGCCATTGATTGGTGGGCTTCAAATCCTGCCACAACTGTGTATCCAACCAAAGTGAAGACATCAATTCAGCTGACCAATAAACAACAGAGTGTCCATCCACCCAGACCTCCAAACCATCAATTAGTCCATCTAAAATTGAGGGAAAAATAAAATGAAAGTAAAAAAATTGGGGTACAAATATGGATCAAAGCATAGGCAATGGAAAGTATGGACAGGGGGAGACTAACACGATGTTAACACCACAGACAAAACAGGCAAAACCAGTTAAACGAACATTACCCAGAAAAAAAAAAAAAACAGCACAACTACTGAGGCAGTGGCCAAATGTAATACTTATAACTGTACGACCACCATCGGCCCAAAGCCTTAATTTTGTCCACTGAGGGGCCTGCAAATGCAGCATAGGTGACAGCCCCAATCCTAAACGAGTGCGTGCTGAAGTCTCCAGGAAAAAATCCCAAACCAAAAAGACCGTGCCGGAGCATCTAACCAAACTGATATTTAGTCAGAGGCAAACCATCTGCATGAAGAAGCGGTGACCCCATGGAGGATGGCCATACTCCCAAATACAAATTGGCCAAAGCCACCGGACATACCCGGTTGTTCTCTGAGTACATCATTGTGACCTAATGACCCTGAACTATTGGTCCATTTTGGACCAGCATAGTCTGCATAGCAAAGACCTCTCTCCTGTGACAACATCCGCATGCAAAATATTCACATTCATCCATAAATGAAGCCACCAATTCCGACACCCACAATTCTCCATGATTTGCCATGAAAAAGGACAAATGGAATAAAAGTACCTCAAAACTGGACACTGCCACATCTGCAACTGCTCCCACAATTTAAAATAGGAGGGAGACATCAATGGGACACCTTTTATCAGGAGGAACTGGTGCCAGGTGCACCCAGCCCCTCATTGCCTTAGATAACAGGAAACTTTTGGTGTAGTCTGGAATGCATCACAGTTTGGAGAAAAATTAAATCACGGTAAGGTACAGAGAAACCGCTGCTCTCGACCGACTATCCACAAAGAGTTTCCAAACAAATGACAGCAAAAGCGAACAACTGGTCTCACCTCGAGGCCCTTGGTCACACGAAAACTCTTCCCACTCCATCCAGGCCCATTGGTACGCCTGTAAAGTGGCAGGGGCAAGCACATTTTCAGCTGACCCTTCTAATCAGGCTCGATCACCTGTGAAACAGAAGGGGGGGCAGGGCAAACCGACCGAATCAGCCTCCAAAGCAAGCGTACTAAACATCTCCCATTGACCCATAGATAAGGCATCTGCAACGTGCAGAGCCTGAAACAACACATTTCACCACATGCAAATCAACACAACTTGCGCAAGTACCCACCGCACCAGCAAAGACTTAGCCCCACTGATTGTTAATGCAAAGCCACCAAGATAGGGAATAACTTGAGCAGCAAGAGGTCCTTCGTGAGACCCCTCTGCTGCCAACTCACAGGTCAAGGAGCGACACAATAGGAACCATTCAGATAACATCCGAAACCTGAAGATCCCGCAGCATCTGTGAAAAGCTGCAGCTCGTAGTTGTCGACGGATGGGGCCAACCAAATCCTAACACCATTAATATCCCCAAAAAATGAAACTCAAACTAACAGGTACCTCAGAATCTCAGAAAAGGCGGACAAAATTATGCGGCTTGACAACCCTGACCGTGGCCCACTCGAGCTTGCGGCAAAACACCATCCCCATGGGATTAACGTTACAGGTACAGTTCAACAGACCCAACAGAGATTGGGCCTGTCAAAGCATCACCTTCGTCCTACCAGAGCACAGAGCAATCGCATCACAAAGCTTTGTCACCTTGTCCCATAGTAAACGACAAACCCCTGCAACAGTATTGATTTCGATATCCATTTTGGTCTTATACTCAGCCACTGGCACCCAAAATGCTGGAACAGAGAGTGCAAGGAAAACAACAGTCTGATGCAAAGCACAAGTACCCGCAGGGCCCACACAAAGAGAATTGTCGAGGTAGTGAACTATACCACAACTCCTGCAGGAAAACTCTACACAACAGTCTAGTAAAGTTCTGAAATGCTCAAAAAATTAGCATGAAATTGAGCATCCCGTTGTTAAGTTTGCTTAACTTACAGGAAAAAGCAGTAACTTATTACACAGTGTTTCGGGTCGCTGCGGCCGCTAAGTGTAAGCGATAAACCTCTACAATATGTTTGCATGGTGTGTTAGAACGCCGACACGCTGTGAGCACAATGCAGCGACACGTGTGGCTGAATACACCTTAAACCCTTAACAGAAATGACATGCAACACCAGTAATTATATTTTATGTTGTGGTCCAATGTAGCAACAAATATTTACTAAAAGGGGTATACACAGTAATACAACAATGTCACAAGAGAAGAGCTACAACCAATGGATACATACGTTTGTTCGCCTGCGCCACCCGGATCCGGTCCTCAGTCAGTCTAGCAAGATGACCTTCAGAGAATTAGACTGAGATCGGCCAGGAGGCCTGGCTTTTATACAATAGTTCAAAGCATAGTACAATGGAAACTGTAAGCTCTTCTTCCATAGGTCAAGGGGCAGGTCATTTACAGTATGTGAGGGTTCATAGGTTGGTTTGAACAGGTGGGCGATGCTTAGTCCAGGTGTACTAGCAGGTGTCCGCCACTGGGTTCCTGACGAATATCAGGAGTACAGTAATTACAGTAAGTTATGAATATTGTATTCCTGCGCACATCTATGCGCAAGAGCATGCTATTATCTGCAAACTTCGATCGGAATGTTGCTCTTGAAATACTGTACATCTGGATACCAAACACTATGTCCTGACCTATTTCTGTCACCTCACATCCTGCAAAGCTGGATATCTCCATTGCTATACATTCTAAGTAAGTGTAAGTTGCTGGTGTGGTGTGTGTAGGCTATGTGTAAATTATGTGCCATGTGGGTAGAATATACAATATGTCTTTGTGGCTTTTCTATGCGAAAGCGTATGCTACCGTATTTACTCATACCACACGCTAATATGCAAGGCCCGCAAGCCAATGTATGCTGCATGCGTGTTTGTGCACGCACGGCAGAACACGTGCACGCACAGCGACCACTCTGTATGGGGTTTGTATGTATGTATGCGGTATGTAATATTTTTGACTTCGACAATGTAGGCAAGCATTTGGTCGACAAAATATTCCCTGCCCAAGGTACCTGAATGAATCCGGGTGCAAAGGAAGCAATTGGAAAGTGGACTCCTTATCTATCTAAGCCATCAGGGCCCCAGAGCCATGTGCCCGCACCAAGCAAAGAGCCACATCAAATGACTGATACCCCACCGAGCAATGCTCGGGAGGTATCACATCATTAAGAGAGGACCCCGATGGATAAGACAGACAATATTTGACAGTAGTCTTCTTGGGAACAACCCCCATGAGGGAGACAATCAAATTCTCCGTAGGAGCATGTGAAAAGGGGCCCGCCATCCTTCCTAGCCTAACCTCCAGCTCGACTTTTTCCCGAAAAGCCTCAGGAAAAACTTGAGCTGACTGCAAATTCTTGGGGCAACTAACAACTACCTCCATTTCAACTGGAAGGTTAAAACAAAGACAAAAACTAGAAAACAAAAATTTGTAATCAAGCCAGTTTAGATACCAACCTAACCATTTGGCCATGGCTGCAAAATGGACCATGGCGGGAGCCCTATTTAGGAACAATGCTGCTTGCCTGCTTGGGTTCTGCCCACTACCAGGCTTGGAACCCCACTTACCCGATCAGAAGCAATTGGAAGCGGGATGGGCCCTGTTACAATGCAAGCAGAAGTGTTGAAACCGACACTGCTGCCCCAGGGGGCAAGAAGAATTGTTATAGCCATAACACTTCCCATTCACCATCACTGGAAAAACTGATTGCGATGCGCCACCAGAACGCCATGTCGGAAGATTCTCAGATAGCGAATGTGATGTGCCTGAGGATGCCCGATGCATTTCAGATGCCGCCAAAGGCACCTCTTTACTTCCCTGCGCCGACCTCAAAATATCCAACTAGACTTTTACGTCCTTGCGGCTGAAGTCCATCACCACCAAGCAATCCTGCTTCCGCCTAAGCTCCTCATCATATACCCTCCATTCAGTACCCTTGTACTTGCGCTGCATCTCATGTACTAAAGGGATATAACGAATAATATTCAAATATACATCCGGCTGATTCTCCAAATAGCAAGCCGTGAATATGCTAGTCAATTATCATACGACTGGAAGGCTTCAATCCCAATACCACTCTTCGCCTTAGATGCGCCAAACTCCTTTTTCTCTGTGTCAGTAAGAGTGAACATGTTTACATACTCCCTCCTGTGGATTCGCTTCTGACAGATTTCATTAAACCTACGGAGACCGCCGTGTAATCACAATGTACCACGGCTGGCAAGTTGCGCTGCTTCCTATCCCATTGCGCACTAGAGGACAATCGCCACCGCTTGCCATCTCACCTGTAGGCTTCACATCGTGCATACTGCATCGCCCGCTTCTTGGCCCTAGTCACACTACTGCCAGTCGAAATCGACAAAAATGACAATGCAGTCAACGAAGATCTACTGGAAGAACGACTGGACCCCGATTAACCCTGGCTAGGAACAGATTCTGCAATAGACTCACTAGTCGACCCCCAGGGGGTTGATTGTGTGTTGACCCAGACATGGCTGAAAGGAGCGTATCTTCCTCAGCATCCCTGCCGTCACTGACCAAATCACCTGCAACAGATGAGAAATAATACCGGGGCCAAAGCTCCACTCGCAGAAAACAACGGGTTAGATAAAACAGCAGTACCTTCATCAATTGGCGCAGTCAAAGGTGCCCCAGAACCAAGAATCGCTGCAGCCACACCAATGTCCCAGAAGGCTCAAAGCAACTGAGCCACAGTCTCTACAGAAGCACCAGAGCGAGAGGCCATGCCACTGGAGCTGGCAGAAGTGGACGGCCTATCCAGAGCCATGGCCACCAATGTCGGAGACAGAGCGGAGGCCATTGCTGCCATATCCGATGCAAACACAGAGGAGTCCACACCGGGCATCAGTGGAACCATGGAGGCACCTGGCGCAGCCCACCTTGAGTTGGCAGAAATGTCAGCCCTGAACCCCCATGACTGCTCTGCCCACCTGCCCATGCAGTGGTAGCCTGCCTACCAGGGCGGATATCCGCATTTCTGTGCCTGGAATCCCCCCTCGCAACTGGGGGAAAAACAGGCTCATTCCCTCCAACAGCTTGACCTAAACAACCAGAAGCCCCTCCAACCACTAATTCCCGGCAACAAGTCCCCCTGCAGGACCTCCCGCAGGGAACCGGCTACCTACTAGGACCCGCTTTCTGTGGCTCCACCGCCAAAAATGGAGCGCCACCACCTTCAACATAGGCAGCAGCACCCATTCCATGGCTTTCCATATCAGTATGTAACAGCAGACCGGGGACAGCACCCCGCACTGGCGGAGAAAGCAGAGGGAGTTCATCTTAGCGTCCATCTGGCTGCACACTCCCACTGCAGCTGCCACCAGTGAGGGCTGAGTGCGAGTGATCTATAGATCCGCCGCACCAGATGCATGCTGACCACCTCCACCAGACAGAGGGAGACCCTTGCTAGAGGCCATCCGGCCATGTGCTCCCGCTGCAGCCACTGCCAGTGAGGGCTGAGTTTGAGCAGGCCATGGACTCATTGCACCAGACCCCACCAACAACCTCCACCCCTGCTCACTATCCATCCGGGGAGGGGAGCCATCACATGTGGCAAGGTAGGGGCAGCAGCAGGAAGCCTCTCTAACACACATCCCTGCCGCCGACCAACGCAGCCATCAGAGGGAGGCACAACAGCCAGTGCCTCATGGACCAGAGCGCTGGCCTCCTCAGACTGGTAACATGCTGGGGTCTTGAGGGAACGCTGCGAGTGGGGAGGCTCGCTATACAGTAGCCAATGAGCCGCTGAGAGGGATTAATATAGATGGACTTAATATATACCTGCAAATATGTATAATTACCACACAGCAGAATACAGTAACCCACCTGATCAAAAGCTTCTAGAATAGAGGCTGACCTAACTGCCAGATCCTTCATACATATCAGGGACAACCTCTACCCTCTGACCAGGGACGGATTGGGGACTGGAAATACTTCTGGAAGTGGCCTCATGAGGGCGGAACCAAATCAACTGTAGGCGGAGCCAACATCAAAGTAGATGAGATTAGTACTTAACTATACCTGGGAAATGGGATGTTTATATAGGGAGCATAACATAACAGGATAACAATTTAAATAAAATTCTCTGCATAGAAGTAAGGAAAGCATTACCCAGCTCTTGTCCCTACTTTCACTACCTGTCACTCTTACCTCCGGTCCTCACTTTCACTACCTGCCGTTCTCATCTCCTGTTCCCAGTTTCACTGCCTGCCACTCGCAGCTCCTGTCCCCACTTTAACTGCCTGGTACTCACAGCTCCTGTCCCCACTTTTACTGCCCGCCATTACCAGATCCTGTCCCCACTTTCACTGCATGCATTTCCCAGATCCAGTCCCCACTTTCACTGACCACCTTTCCCAGCTCCAGTCCTCCTTTTCAATACCTGACGTTCCCAGCTTCTGTCCCCACTGTCACTGCCTGCTATTCCCAACTTCTGTTCCCACTGTCCTGCCTGTTATTCCCAACTTCTGTTCCCACTGTCCCTGCCTGCTATTCCCAACTTCTGTTCCCACTGTCCCTGCCTGTTATTCCCAGCTCCTGTCCCCAATTTCACTGCCTGTTATTCCCAGCTCCTGTCCCCACTGTCCCTGCCTGTTATTCCCAGCTCCTGTCCTACTGTTCCTGCCTGTTATTCCCAGCTCCTGTCCCACTGTTCCTGCCTGTTATTCCCAGCTCCTGCCCCACTGTTCCTGCCTGTAATTCCCAGCTCCTGTCCCCATTTTCACTGCCTGTTATTCCCAGCTCCTGTCCCCACTGTCCCTGCCTGCTATTCCCAGCTCCTGTCCCCACTGTCCCTGCCTGTTATTCCCAGCTCCTGTCCCACTGTTCCTGCCTGTTATTCCCAGCTCCTGTCCCCAATTTCACTGCCTGTTATTCCCAGCTCCTGTCCCACTGTCCCTGCCTGTTATTCCCAGCTCCTATCCCCACTGTCCCTGCCTGTTATTCCCAGCTCCTTTCCCCACTGTCCCTGCCTGTTATTCCCTGCTCCTGTCCCCAATTTCACTGCCTGTTATTCCCAACTTCTGTTCCCACTGTCCCTGCCTGCTATTCCCAACTTCTGTTCCCACTGTCCCTGCCTGTTATTCCCAGCTCCTGTCCCCAATTTCACTGCCTGTTATTCCCAGCTCCTGTCCCCACTGTCCCTGCCTGTTATTCCCAGCTCCTGTCCTACTGTTCCTGCCTGTTATTCCCAGCTCCTGTCCCACTGTTCCTGCCTGTTATTCCCAGCTCCTGCCCCACTGTTCCTGCCTGTAATTCCCAGCTCCTGTCCCCATTTTCACTGCCTGTTATTCCCAGCTCCTGTCCCCACTGTCCCTGCCTGTTATTCCCAGCTCCTGTCCCCACTGTCCCTGCCTGTTATTCCCAGCTCCTGTCCCCACTGTCCCTGCCTGTTATTCCCAGCTCCTGTCCCCACTGTCCTGGCTGCTATTCCCAGCTCCTGTCCCCACTGTTCCTGCCTGTTATTCCCAGCTCCTGTCCCACATTTCCTGCCTGTTATTCCCAGCTCCTGTCCCCAATTTCACTGCCTGTTATTCCCAGCTCCTGTCCCCACTGTCCCTGCCTGCTATTCCCAGCTCCTGTCCCCACTGTCCCTGCCTGTTATTTCCAGCTCCTGTCCCCACTGTCCCTGCCTGTTATTCCCAGCTCCTGTCCCCACTGTCCCTGCCTGTTATACCCAGCTCCTGTCCCTAATGTCCCTGCCTGTTATTCCCAGCTCCTGTCCCCACTGTCCCTGCCTGCTATTCCCAGCTCCTGTCCCCACTGTCCCTGCCTGTTTTTCCCAGCTCCTGTCCCACTGTTCCTGCCTGTTATTCCCAGCTCCTGTCCCAAATTTCACTGCCTGTTATTCCCAGCTCCTGTCCCCACCGTCCCTGCCTGCTATTCCCAGCTCTTGCCCCCAATGTCCCTGCCTGTTATTTCCAGCTCCTGTCCCCACTGTCCCTGCCTGTTATTCCCAGCTCCTGTCCCCACTGTCCTTGCCTGTTATTCCCAGCTCCTGTCCCCAATTTCACTGCCTGTTATTCCCAGCTCCTGTCCCCACTGTCCCTGCCTGTTATTCCCAGCTCCTTTCCCCACTGTCCCTGCCTGTTATTCCAAGCTCCTGTGCCCAATTTCAGTGCCTGTTATTCCCAGCTCCTGTCCCCACTGTCCCTGCCTGTTATTCCCAGCTCCTGTCCCCACTGTCCCTGCCTGTTATTCCCAGCTCCTGTCCCCACTGTCCCTGCCTGTTATTCCCAGCTCCTGTCCCTAATGTCCCTGCCTGTTATTCCCAGCTCCTGTCCCCACTGTATCTGCCTGCTATTCCCAGCTCCTGTCCCCACTGTCCCTGCCTGTTATTCCCAGCTCCCGTCCCACTGTTCCTGCCTGTTATTCCCAGCTCCTGTCCCCAATTTCACTGCCTGTTATTCCCAGCTCCTGTCCCCACTGTCCCTGCCTGTTATTCCCAGCTCCTGTCCCCAATTTCACTGCCTGTTATTCCCAGCTCCTGTCCCCACTGTCCCTGCCTGTTATTCCCAGCTCCTGTCCCCAATTTCACTGCCTGTTATTCCCAGCTCCTGTCCCCACTGTCCCTGCCTGTTATTCCCAGCTCCTGTCCCCACTGTTCCTGCCTGTTATTCCCAGCTCCTGTCCCCAATTTCACTGCCTGTTATTCCCAGCTTCTGTCCCCACTGTCCCTGCCTGTTATTCCCAGCTCCTGTCCCCACTGTCCCTGCCTGTTATTCCCAGCTCCTGTCCCCACTGTCCCTGCCTGTTATTCCCAGCTCCTTTCCCCACTGTCCCTGCCTGTTATTCCCAACTTCTGTGTTCACTGTTCATGCCTGTTATTCCCAGCTCCTGTCCCCACTTTCAGTGCATGCATTTCCCAGCTCCTGTCCATACTTTTACTGCCTGCCATTCCAAGCACCTGCCCCCACTCACTGCCCGCAATTCCAATCCCCACTTTCACTGCCCACCACTGCCCACCTTGCCCAGCTCCTGTAACCCACTTTCACTGACTGACACTCCCAGCTCATGTCCCCACTTTCAATGACAGCTATTCACAGCCCCTGTCCCCACTTTCACTGCATACATTTTCCAGCTCCTGTCCCCACTGACATACAATAGGATATAAGAGCTTTAATCAGTACTGCGCCCAAAAGCAATTTAATTTCCATGTCCCCACTGTCACTGCCCACCTTTTCCAGCTCCTGTCCCCACTTTCAGTGCCTGCCCCTCCTAGCTCCTGTGCCCACTGCCACTGCCTGCCATTCCTAGCATCTGTCTCCACTGTCACTGCCTGCCACTCCCAGTTCCTGTGCCCACTGCCACTGCCTGCCATTCCTAGCATCTGTCTCCACTGTCACTGCCCACCACTCCCAGCTTCTGTCCCCACTGTCACTGCCCGCCTTTTCCAGCTCCTGTCCCTACTTTCAGTGCCTGCCCCTCCTAGCTCCTGTCCCCACTGACACTGCTCGCAATTACAAGCACCTGTCCCCACTGTCACTGCCCGCCATTCCAAGCACCTGTCCCCACTGTCACTGCCCACCATGGTTTATTAATAAATTAAACTGAATGTTATTGAGGTAAGTAATACTCTAGGAACAAAAACAACCCAAATTCAGTTGGGTTTTTTGTAAATTTTTGGAAAACATACAAAACCATAAGAAGTCACATTTTTTGCTAAACCAAAACCAGGTGATGAATTAGAACCGAAACCAGCAAAAATGGTCGAGCGCACACCATTAATCCATATATATATACAATCACATTTTTATATATAGACAAATGCAGTCTGGCACTACTCAATATTGGCCAACATGCTCTGGTGCCCGTCCAATAAATCCAATAGTACAGGCCTGGACAACCTGTGGCTCTTTAGCTGTTGTGAAACTACAAGTCCCAGCATACCTTCTTACCGATCAGCTGGTAAAGCATGCTGGAACTAGTAGTTTTATATCAGCTGGAGAGCGACAGGTTGGCCTAGCATGCTATAGTATATGGAAGTGGTGGCATTACTCAGAGCCTTTCAATCAGGTAGAGTAAAAACAGACAGAGGACCTGATTCAGATTTGCAAGCAAAGTCAAAAGGCACACAACTGGGCAAAACCATGTGCACTGCAGGTGGGGACAGATGTAACATGTGCAGAGAGAGTTAGATTTGGGTGGGTTATATTGTGTATGTGCAGGGTAAATACTGGCTGATTTTGCATGTATCCTACAAATACTGGACAGCGTTATTTTTACACTGCAATTTAGATTTCAGTTGAAACGCGGTGTCCATTTTGGCTTTGCTTGCAGCTCTGAATCAGGCCAAGGTGGTAATTCAGATCAGATCACAGCGATCAGATCTGAAAGAGACCCTAAGGGTGTGTACACACGGTGAGATCCCTGCTATGTTCGATTTTGACTTCCCTTGAACTCCCCCAGAGCCCAGACAGCACATATTCTTACTATTTGTGCTTGAGATTTTGCCTATGTACGATTTTGACTAAGTGCCAATTGTGACTGTACTTTGTACTAGATTGTACACTAGATAGTCTATCCTTACGTTACCGACGCCACGGGAGCGTGCATCGGGATCGAATCTGTATCGCAAGCTGCCTAGCACCTTGAGATATGCACTAACTTTTCATAAGATTTTGACTATATAGTCAAAATCTCACAGATTTATCTCACTGTGTGTACACACCCTAAGTCATGCCTTGACAAAAGGGATTAGATCCCTGAGACGTTGAAACGTTGGCAACAGAAAAGACTGTTTACTAGATGCATAATCGCTTGAAGAGGGATAGAATGGATAAAGATAAAGTAGCAGCCAATCAGCGCCTAACTGCCATGTTACAGGCTGTGTTTGAAAAATGGCAGTTAGGAGCTGATTGGTTGGCACTGAGAGACATACTTCATTACTGTACTATTAGAGGCTAGAGCAGCAGCAGTCAGGCAACCAGCAGATGACAGGTCTAACACATTAGAAACATAGAATTTGATGGCAGATAAGAATTTGGCCAAGTAGTCTGCCCATGTAGATGCTCACACACCCTAGGGTTAATATTTGTGTTGGGAGCCAATTAACCTACACCAGTATATTTTTGGATTGTGGAAGAAAATTAGAGTACTGTGAGGAAACCAACACAAGCACGGGGAGAATATACAAACTCCACACAGTTATGGCCATGGTGAGAATCAAACCCATGACCTCAGTGCTGTGAGCAGGCCCAGCGACAGGGGGGTCAAAGGGTACAGTCGTGCCGGGTCCCAAAGTTCAGAGGGGCCCCACGGGTCAGGGGCAGAAAAACACCAGCACATTGCCTAAAGGTACATTTCACACCTCCACACTGCCAGCAATTTAGGTGAAACTGTTCCGCCATCCCCTTCCTCCCTCAGTCACTGCCATTGCTCATAATTTTAATGATGTTGTGAAGTCATTATATTGCGCCGGCCGTTAAGTGCTTGTCCTTGCCGCTGTGGTTCGCGGTGCATCCACTTAAGAGGAACAGCCAGGATTGGAAGTGAATCGCCGGCACAGAATCTATAAGCAGCAGCAGCATTCCCATTAATATCCGACTCCCTACAGACACCCTGGCTGGAACTGCATAAGAGTGAAAGCAACACTAACTGGCAGCGTGTGGTAAGTTACAGTGACAGAAGCAACTCATCTCGACAGTGACAGCTTTGCATCTCTGTGTGTGCACGCCAGTCTCTATGAGTGCGTCAGTCCCCGTCTCTGTGTGTGTGCG
Source organism: Pseudophryne corroboree (assembly GCF_028390025.1). NCBI lineage: Eukaryota > Metazoa > Chordata > Amphibia > Anura > Myobatrachidae > Pseudophryne > Pseudophryne corroboree. The sequence goes on along the minus strand of NC_086444.1, from coordinate 1,234,992,285 downwards.
CCAGTCCCTGTCTCTGTGTGTGTGTACGCCAGTCCCAGTGTGTGCGCCAGTCCCCATCTCTGTGTGTGCGCGCCAGTCCCAGTGTGTGCGCCAGTCCCCGTCTGTGTGTGTGCGCCAGTCCCCGTCTGTGTGTGTGTACGCCAGTCCCAGTGTGTGCGCCAGTCCCCATCTCTGTGTGTGCGCGCCAGTCCCTGTCTCTGTGTGTGTGTACGCCAGTCCCAGTGTGTGCGCCAGTCCCCATCTCTGTGTGTGCGCGCCAGTCCCAGTGTGTACGCCAGTCCCCGTCTGTGTGTGTGCGCCAGTCCCCGTTTGTGTGTGTGTGCGCCAGTCCCCGTCTGTGTGTGTGTGCGCCAGTCCCCGTCTCTGTGTGTGTGCGCCAGTCCCCGTCTGTGTGTGTGCGCCAGTCCCAGTGTGTGCGCCAGTCCCCGTCTGTGTGTGCGCAACAGTCCCAGTGTGTGCGCCAGTCCCCGTCTGTGTGTGCGCGCCAGTCCCAGTATGTGCGCCAGTCCCCGTCTGTGTGTGCGCGCCAGTCCCAGTGTGTACGCCAGTCCCCGTCTGTGTGTGTGTGCGCCAGTCCCCGTCTGTGTGTGTGTGCGCCAGTCCCCATCTCTGTGTGTGCGCGCCAGTCCCAGTGTGTACGCCAGTCCCCGTCTGTGTGTGTGCGCCAGTCCCCGTCTGTGTGTGTGTGCGCCAGTCCCCGTCTGTGTGTGTGTGCGCCAGTCCCCGTCTCTGTGTGTGTGCGCCAGTCCCCGTCTGTGTGTGTGCGCCAGTCCCAGTGTGTGCGCCAGTCCCCGTCTGTGTGTGCGCAACAGTCCCAGTGTGTGCGCCAGTCCCCGTCTGTGTGTGCGCGCCAGTCCCAGTATGTGCGCCAGTCCCCGTCTGTGTGTGCGCGCCAGTCCCAGTGTGTGCGCCAGTCCCCGTCTGTGTGTGTGCGCCAGTCCCTGTCTCTGTGTGTGTGTACGCCAGTCCCAGTGTGTGCGCCAGTCCCCGTCTGTGTGTGCGCGCCAGTCCCAGTGTGTTCGCTTGTCTCTGTCTCTCTGTGTGTGCTCCAGTATCTGTCTTTCCGTATGCGCTTCCCTAAATAGGGGTCGAGAGGTGGGCCCCCAGCAATATCAGTGTATAGGGCCCCATGATTTCTGTTACCGGTCCTGGCTGTGAGGCAACCATTACACCATCTGCACACCTGTTAGTGCGCGGCACTAAGGCTGAGGGGCTGTCAAGAATGCGGAAGATACAGTGACTATAAAAACACTCTGCCAGTCAGGGAAACGCAGCAGTGAGGGGGGAGCTCCTCCCAGGATGTGGCCCCCAGGTAAGGGGCCCAGACCTTAGCATGTAAAGCAGAGTAGAGCACAGGGCGGCTCTGTGAGCGGAAAGCTGGGCTGAGCGGTTGATAGTGGATCCATGTCCTAACTGGGGGATCGGTCCGGGCTGCTTGCTGACACACCGAGTGAGTCCCACCTACAATGGGATACACCAGTCGCGGCTGCAGTGGAGGCTTTGGGGGCCCGAGGGTGGCGGTTATTAGCAAGCTACGGGGGGAGAGGGTTGGGAGACGGCCCAGTGTGGAGGGACTTATATTGCACTGTCCTTCTCGAATGGGAGGCTCGCGTCCTGGTTGAGAAGAAGACATTCTTCATTTTTCCACCAGGCAGCCACAGTGGGCCACCCTCTCACACCCCAGGGCCCCTAAGCTACCTAATGGAAGTGTCGGCCCTGCATTCATTATGTTGACACCAATAAAAAAAATGACCTTTTTTAACACTGTTGTGGTAGCATCAGTGTGGGTGCACACTCCTCTTACCCATACTTGCCTACCCTCACGGAATGGCAGGAATGCTCCCGAAAATCAGAAAGGTCAGCAAGTATCCCGCATCCGCCACCAGCTCCCGCACCCCCCACTTGGCCACCAACATCAGAGCAGTAAATGGGCGGTCTGAGGGGGACACAATGACGTGATTCGCGCTGAATTGTGTCATTGTAGCACCGCCCCCTGCTCTCCAATGCCTGTTTCCTCGGCACTGAATAGCGGGGGGCGGAGCATAATGATGTTTTTATGCTGCCATGCCCAGACACGTCACCTCACTACTGGACATGCCCCCCTTCCCCCGTACGCCGTCCAGGCTGCCCCCTCCCGGAATAGGGGGCAGCAATATTGGCAAGTATGCTCTTACCTGGTCACTAAAGGTCTGTCTTGCTCTGTGTCAGACTGCCTGCAGTAGCTGTGGAGGATGAAAGTACAGACCCACAGGAGCCACTTTTGCAGTGCTGCTGGATGAATTTCCTGTCCTTCTGTCAGGGCTGGGCTCTTGCTGGGAAGCCTGGTGATGAGCTCCTTCTCCCTAACCAACATTGGGGTACCTGCCAGCAAAACTTCCCTCCCAACAGGCTATCGAATCCAAGGCATAATGCAGCGGGGGCGTGGCCTAATGCCGCGAGTGGGCGAGGCTACGGCGGCAACTATTTAAAAAAACATTGGTCTATCTAGTCCCCTGCTGGCTGGGAGGAGATCTGTTAGAACAGCCTCTTCCTGAGATATCTGAAACACAGAGCTCCTCCAGGCTGCGGGGCCGCTGACAGGAACTGCCTGTCAGAAAGAATGTGAGTACTGGGGGCGGAGCCAGCTGCATCAATCGGCCCCACAGTGCTGCCGGCCTCCCGGGGAAGTTCCCGGTGACCTTTGTGGCCAATCCGGCCCTGCCTCTGACCCATAGGATAATAAACACTGGTGGTCTGAGGGGTTTCACCCTCTCCTGTCCTATTCTGTACTTTCCTTCTACCCAGTATATTAGGTTAGTACATATGGAAACCTTAGTCCAAACCCTATTCACGAGATCCGCAGGATGAGGTGAAGAAAAAGGGATTATAAATGAAGTTAGATAAATCACATGTAAATACTGAATGTCAGATCATATTAGTTTACATGGATTTCTAAATCAATTTCATATCTGTACTATGGGGGTAATTCAGACCATGTTGCTGATGAACAAAAATTGCTAGGTAGCGATATTTGCTAATCTGCGCATGCACGTACATGTGTGTTCTCTACAGAACACAGTCTAAGACCTGGAGGGGGTGGGCACGGGGTGTCGACACTTCATTTTGTGGGTGTTGGCACTCCATTTAACCACTTAATTGAGGATTTATTTTGCCAAAAACCGCTTCAAAATTGTTTTTTTTTTAAATGAGTGAAATAGGTGAAGAACATAAATTTAACTCTATCTAAAATGATTTTAGTCCAAAAAAAATAAATATTTGTTATGAATTTTTTAAAAATCCACCACCCCCGGCCAAACATTGATACATCGATCGGGAACATCGCGACCATTGGATCATCGGGAACATTGCGACCATCGCGGCTTTCATTTTGAAAGCCAGGTCAGCCTCGAGGTATGGGGGCAGCTAGGGAGGGTTGATTTACACTCCCCAGCGGCTGCCATTGTCTGCAGCCGCTGGAGGGGGGAATCCTGCTGTGCTGACCAATCAGCAGTGATCCGCAGCACAGCAGACACGGGGAGAGGGCAGGGAGGCAGAGGGACCTTCCGGTCCCTCTGACAGCAGCAGCGGAGGGAAGTTTCTCTTCCCTGCCACTGCTAATACTCTCTATGTGACTGGTCACATCCTGTGCTCCCAGGTCAGATAGAGCACTTGCCGGCATGGTCGCATCTGATGCCACCATGCCAGGCAAGTGGTTAAAGGGCATGGTCCGGACCATTGCTGGGGCGGGTCACGGTGGCTGCGTGACATCACACACAGCCGCTGCAACCAAAATCATGGTGGGAAGCCGCATGCCTCCGCTTTAGCACCTCTGCGGGGGGGGGGGGGGGGGAATTGCACATCTACGATCAGCTCTGAATTAATGGCCTAATTCAGAGTTGATCACAGCAGCAAATTTGTTAGCAGTTGGGCAAAACCATGTGCACTGCATGGGGGGGCACATGTAACATGTGCAGAGAGAGTTAGATTTGGGTGTGGTGTGTTCAAACTGAAATATAAATTGCAGTGTAAAAATAAAGCAGTCAGTATTTACCCTGCACAGAAACAATATAACCAACCCAAATCTAACTCTCTCTGCACATGTTACATCTGCCCCACCTGCAGTGCACATGGTTTTGCCCAACTGCTAACAAATTTGCTGCTGCGATAAACTGTGAATTACCCCTAAGCCCTATGTGTCACTGTATGTGCGCAATGTTTAGCACGTTACACCGTACTTGTGTGTCACGTAACTCATTGTAATACTGTATATGATAATGCTGGAAGCTGCCATAGTATCACTGATAAATAAAATGAATAACTTTTATCTGTGATGCAGGATCAATGTATCAGTGACATTTGCCCTTTACGTCTGGCCTCCGGTGTGTGGAACTAGTGGGACTGAGTCTCATACAGATTTGATGTGAATAATACAACATAATGTTATGTGATGTGTGTGGGGCGTTCCCTCACCCTCCGCTTATTCTCCTGTGGTTACACCTCAGCATCTATCCATATCAATGTCTCACCTGGCTGCTCTGCGCCAGGTACATAATTACAGTGGTGAGACCATGAGGTCAGTGTAATTATACAGTAGTAGATCTGCAGAATAAGAAGTATAACAGGAATTACAGCAGAAAGACATTACTGGAAGGTCCCTCGGGAAATAAACACTGAGCTTTGATGTTATCCATCTGCTCGTCATGAAAGAGCAGCAGCCTGTGAGAAATGTAATCATTAGAATGATAGGTTATGTTACATACAGTGAGAGAGAATACTGATCTTACACACCCTGTATGTGACCCCATAATGTGCAATATGTAAGTCTGATACAGGGAAACGTTATTTTACTGCAGAATTATGCTCCTGCTACAGACTCAGACTAAGAACCTGGGGTCCTAGGCAATAATAGGATTCTAGGGTACTGCTTGGGGTCTTCACTAGTCAGATCCATCCATTCCTGTCTTTATTTACCTAATAATTGTTACCAACAGTAACAACGAATATGTCCCAATACCCTGCAAACACAATGTCACTAAATAAAATGTCACATTAACTATTATCACTGAGTACAAAACACAAACATTGGGGGTAATTCAGAGTTGTCAGTAAACCAAAAAAGTTAGCAATTGTGCAAAACCATGGGTGTCATTCTGAGTTGTTCGCTCACTAGCAGTTTTTAGCAGCCGTGCAAACGCTGTGACGCCGCCCACTGGGAGTGTATTTTAGCTTAGCAGAAGTGCGAACGAATGTATCGCAGAGCGGCTACAAAGTTTTTTGTGCAGTTTCAGAGTATCTCAAAACCTACTTAGTGCTTGCGATCACTTCAGACTGTTCAGTTCCTTATTTGACGTCACAAACCCGCCCAGCTTTCGCCAAGCCACGCCTGTGTTTTTCCTGGCACGCCTGCGTTTTTCCGAACACTCCCTGAAAACGGTCAGTTGCCACCCAGAAATGCCCACTTCATGTCAATCACTCTGCGGCCACCAGTGCGACTGAAATGCTTTGCTAGACCCTGTGCAAAACTACATCGTTCCTTGTGCCCGTACGACGCACATGTGCATTGCGCTGCATACGCATGTGCAGAACTACAGTTTTTTAGCCTGAACGCTGCGCTATAAACAACTCAGAATGACCCCCCATGTGCACTGCAGGTGAGGCAGATGTAAAAGAGGTTTAGATTTGGGTGGGTTATATTGTTTCTCTGTCTGCACATGTTACATCTGTCCCACCACATTGGGTATGGAATACCAGCGGCCGTGATCCCGGCAGTCAGAATACCGATGCCGGGATCCCAGCCGCCAGAATGCCGACAGCGTAATGGTTGGTAGAAAGCCCCTGTGTTGGATTGCTGCAATCGCCATGATGTGGGCTTAGTGGCTGCTGCGCTAGCCACAGGTTCTACCCCCACTCTATGTGTGTCTTTGACATCCATGAGTGCTAATAGCCTTGGTGCTGCTGGTGGCATTCTGGTGGCCGGTATCCTGGCGTTGTTATTCTGACCACTGGGGTCCCAACATTAGCCACATCCCGCCCCACCTACAGTGCAACATGGTTTTGCCCATTACTATGCGTTTTGGGTTTGCTAACAACTCTGAATAACCCCCATTGTTACCTCAAAATAAATCAAGTTCTACTATCTACGCAGTACACAGTGTTTCCCAATAACCACCATAGAGTATAGCACATTGACTACCAAATAGTACCCATAGAGTATCATTGACCACCATACAGTACACAAATCATCTCAGTGACCACCATACAATACACAGAGAGTGCAGTACATTGAGCATCCCAGTGACTATCATATAGTACCCATAGAGTATCATTGACCACCATACAGTACACAAATCATCTCAGTGACCACCATACAGTACACAGAGAGTACAGTACATTGAGCATCCCAGTGACTACCATATAGTACCCAAAAAGTCCCATTAACCTCCATACAGTACACAAATCATCTCAGTGACCACCATACAGTACAGTACACAAATCATCTCAGTGACCACCATACAGTACAGTACACAAATCATCTCAGTGACCACCATACAGTACACAGAGAGTACAGTACAAAAATCATCTCAGTGACCACCATACAGTACAGTACACAAATCATCTCAGTGACCACCATACAGTACACAGAGAGTACAGTACAAAAATCATCTCAGTGACCGCCATACACTACACAGAGTACAGTACATAAATAATCTCAGAAACCACCATACAGTTACAGAGAGTGCAGTACATTGAGCATCCTAGTGACTACCATATAGTACCCAGAGAGTCCCATTAACCTCCATACAGTACACAAATCATCTCAGTGACCGCCATACAGTACACAGAGAGTACAGTACACAAATCATTTCAGTGACCACTATACAGTACAAAGAGAGTACAGTACATGGAGTATTCCAGTGACAACCATATAGTTTCCAGAGAGTCCTATTAACCACCATATAGTACACAAATCATCTTAGTGACAACCATATAGTACACAGAGAGCACAGTACACAAAACATCACTGAGACCAGTATATAGTATGTTAAGCATCACCATATAGGGCCTAATTCAGACTGGAACGCTGTAGCGGCAGCATTCACAGTCTGATGTCTGGTGAGAAGTGCTTGCTCAGAAATTGTGTGAAGGCATCTCACTTATGCGATCACCTTTGCCTGATAGACAGGGCCTGGGATGTGGGGCGTACTAGACATGTGCTGGGCGTCCCTCCACATGTTATAGATTTTGATCTTAGATGTGTATTTTTCTGCACATCTACAATCAGCTCTGAATCACCCCCATAGTACACTGGCTACCATATAATACAATCAACATCCCATTGTCCACTATACATTACATTGAACTACCCATTGTCCACTATACATTACATTGAGCATCCCATTGTCCACAATACATTACATTGAGCATCCCATTGTCCACCATACATTACATTGAGCATCCCATTGTCCACCATACAGTACATGAGCATCCCATTGTCCACTATACATTACATTGAGCATCCCATTATCCACTATACAGTACATTGAGCATCCCATTGTCCACTGTACAGTACATTGAGCATCTCATTGTCCGCTATACAGTACATTGAGCATCCCATTCTCCACTATACAGTACATTGAGCATCCCATTCTCCACCATACAGTACATTGAGCATCCCATTGTCCACCATACAGTACATTGAGCATCCCATTGTCCACTATACAGTACATTGAGCATCCCATTCTCCACTATACAGTACATTGAGCACCCCATTGTCCACTGTACAGTACATTGAGCATCCCATTCTCCACTATACAGTACATTGAGCATCCCATTTTCCACTATACAGTACATTGAGCATCCCATTATCCACTATAAAGTACACTGAGCATGCCATTCTCCACTATACAGTCCAGTGAGCATCCCATTCTCCACTATACAGTACAATGAGCATCCCAGTAAGCATGAGATACATTTTTGTGAACGCCTTGCAATAGCATCTGCTCGTAATTAATTTAATCTCCAACTTAATATGCTCCCTCAACTTCATAATAACCCCATTAAACATAACTAACCCAATTAACTCAGCTCCACTATTAAATACCCTCCACATTGGATCTGATACTGAGTTACATGCAGACGCACACGCAGCAGATATTGCTGGTCGCTGACCTGCGACTATATACAAATGTCAATATGAACTCTTTCTGCTGTGCACCATCTGTTAGGCACAATGTGTTAGGACAGAGACTCCCACTTTCAGCATCCATACATGCAGTGATACCAGTAGATGTTTCCATATACTCCACCACTGGATGCTTTATCAAAACTTGTAACAGCCCTATGTGAATTGCAGGATATCCATATGACCATGGCCTCCTGTGGCTGCAGCTGAGCGTCTGTGTATGCAGCCACTTTCACACACATGTCCCCAACAGTCCCATGACAAGCCCACTGCCCGGACCATTGTTGCATGCATTACTAGCCACACTGCAGTCACCAACCAGCAACACTCTTCACTTTATCACAACATTTCTGATACCATCCATCGCTATGGCAACAGCATCTCTGCACATACACTTTGTGTAACACATGCGCCGTACAAGCTTTTAGAATTGTTTGTGCATGCACAGTAGCAAAGAATCACTCAACTGTTAACATCAACTTTGTGTATGGATTGTGTGTGGCTCAGAATCAGGGGTCAGCCCAGCGTCTCTGTGAATGGCAGACATACCCCAGAGTCAGTGACAGATTAAGATCCACATGGGCCTGGAGCAGGATGTGTGACAAACGCTGTGGCAGTGTGACTGTTATGATTCCAGCACTCCTGGTCAGAGGAGATCTTAAGGCAAGGACCGGAGCACAGGTACGGAATGCTGGGGACGGGAGCAGGAAAGAATAATAGCCCCTGGCGCCCTTACTCTGTTGTCTCACCCGTGCTGTCAGAAATCCCTTGCGAGACTATAGTTTCTTGAGCCCTTGGCAGCTGCGTTTGAAGAGCGGATTATGTCTGCCCAACTCCGATGCCCCCCGGTCTTAGTGAGAGACAAAGGGAAATCTGAGACAGGATGATAACAAGAGGCCCTCTAACTAAACAAACAGGCCAGGGGCTACGAGCTAACTAAAAACCTAAAGTATGTGCGGAGAAACCGCCAGGGAAAAGAACAACCAAAATCCACTTGTCCAATACTCCTACCCGGCACCGCCGAATACCAGAGTGGACCTGTGGAAGCGGAACCCTCCGCAAATGCTCCAAACACAAAGTATAAAAGGTAATGCGGCCGAGCCGCTAAACACGGCAGAGCCGCGACTCACGAACACCACTGGATGTTAAACGGTGATCAGTCAGGACTCCAGGGACGAGATGACAACTCACGAGTACAGGACTTAAGAGGACTGGAATGGCCGGATACAGCAGGACTAGAAACAGAATCTCAGCAAACAAAGGCAGCATGCAGGAAGCTATTACCGGCGTCTGTGAGAAGCCCTGGGAGTGTATTTAACCAGGAGTCCTCCAATCAGCTGCAACAAGGACTGATTAGAATAAATGCCGTGCAGCTGCCTTGCTGCATGGCCAGAGAGCAGGTGAACCTATTACTACATATAACCCAGCAATGGGGAACGCGGTCCGCCAGTGGCGTCCCCGTTGCTAGGGTCCGTGCGGCTCAGCGCGCCCGGCGTCTAGCGTTGCTAGGGAGCCGGCGGCTGTACGCGCACGGCGTCTCCAGTTGCTAGGCGCCGGGCCGCGCAGACAAGCAGACCCCGGCGCCTAACAGTACCCCCCCCCCTTGAGGAGGGGTCAAGGAACCCCTAAAGCCAGGTTTCTGAGGAAATTCACGAAAAAATGCCCTCTTGAGCCTCGGGGCATGAAGATCCTTATCCAGGATCCAAGACCTTTCCTCCGGACCATACCCTCTCCAGTGAACTAGAAAATACAGCCGACCCCGGGATAATTTGGAATCGAGAACCTACTCTACCAAGAACTCCTGTTGTCCCTGTACATCCACTGGAGATCTACCCTGAGAGATCTTCCGAGGAAATCTACTGGAAGAAACGTATTGTTTCAACAGGGAACAATGAAACGTATTTCCAATCCTGAGAGATCTTGGTAAGCGTAACCGAAAGGCAACTGGGTTGACTCTTTTAATAATAAGAAATGGCCCAATAAATTTGGGTCCCAATCTAGCCGAGGATTGTCGAAGCCTGATGTTACGAGTCGACAACCATACCCTATCTCCCACCTTAAAAGTGAAAGGATCTCGAAGCCTGTCAGAAAATTTCTTCTCTCGAAAGGCCGCTTTTCTGAGAGCAAGGTGCACTTTTTTCCAAATGGCTCTGAGATGGGAGGTCAAGGTTAGTGAGGAGACTGAGGAATGATGAAAAAAAGAATTAGCTCTGGGGTGAAAACCAAAAACTGAAAAGAATGGAGACTCTTTAGTGGAGGAATGACAAGAATTATTGTAAGCAAACTCCGCCAACGGAAGAAACTCGGACCAATCATTCTGGAGTTTGGCAGAATACAAGCACAAATACTGTTTCAATGATTGGTTAACTCGCTCGGTTTGCCCGTTGGATTGTGGGTGGTAACCGGATGTTAACGACAATTTCATCTTTGACGAGGCACAAAAACATTTCCAGAATTGTGCGATGAATTGTGGACCCCGATCAGAAACAATATCAGTAGGCAACCCATGAAGTCTGAAAACATGGCGGAGAAACAAAACTGCCAACCCTTGGGCAGAAGCAAATCGGGGAAGAGCAATAAAATGAGCTATCTTGCTAAAACGGTCCACTACCACCCATATGACTCGGAATCCGGCTGAAAGGGGAAGGTCAACCACAAAATCCATGGAAATATGAGACCATGGCCTGAGAGGAACATTTAAGGGCATAAGTTGCCCGATAGGCAAGGAACGGGGAACCTTATGCTGTGCACAAACCTGACATGAATAAACAAACTCCTTAACGTCTTTAGAAAGACCAGGCCACCATACTGAGCGAGAGACTAACTCCAAAGTTTTAGAGATTCCCGGATGACCGGAAACTTTGTTATCATGGAATTCCTTTAAAACAGTAGCTCTAAAAAACTCAGGGACGTAAAGACGACCAGCAGGAGTATTTCCAGGAGCTTGGTGTTGAAGCTGTCTTAACTGGGTAAATAAATCTTGTATGAGGCCTGCACAGATGACCGAGGATGGAAGTATGGGAGTAACAGGACTGTTATTGTGAACCAGAAGAAAGCTGCGTGACAGGTCATCAGCCTTAGTATTCTTGGAACCAGGCCTGAAAGTGATTATAAATTTGAAACGAGTAAAAAATAAAGCCCAACGTGCCTGCCGGGCATTAAGCCGTTTAGCCGATTCGATGTATTTCAGGTTTTTATGGTCAGTCAATACTGAAATAGTAAGTTTTGCTCCCTCCAGCCAATGCATCCACTACTCGAAAGCCCACTTTACCGCCAGTAACTCCCGATTACCAACGTCATAGTAGGATTCAGCGGAGGAGAATTTCCTGGACATAAAGGCACAAGGATGTAACTCCAGAGACTCCGGATCCTTTTGAGAAAGAATAGCCCCCACTCCAACCTCCGAGGCATCAAACTCCACAACAAAGGGCAATTCTGGATTGGGATGTCTGAGGACTGGAGCCGAGACAACGGCTTGTTTCAAGGCCCGGAAGGACAACTCAGCTTCACGCGATCAGTTGGTAGGATCCGCTCCTTTCTTTGTCAGAGCTACAATGGGAGCAACCAGGTCAGAAAAAGAATGAATGAACCTCCTATAATAATTCGAAAACCCTAAAAAGCGCTGAATTGCTTTTAAATTGGTGGGTTGCGCCCAACTAAGGATGGCCTGGAGCTTCTTTGGTTCCATGGAAAATCCCCGAGGGGAAATAATGTACCCTAAAAAAGATACTTCCGTGACATGAAACTCACACTTCTCCAGCTTGGCATATAAATGATTCTCACGTAACTTTTGAAGAACCAGACGCACCTGGGTAACATGTTGTTCCATTGATTCAGAATAAATCAGGATGTCATCTAAGTAAACGACCACGAATTTCCCTAGGAAGTCACGGAGCACATCGTTAATGAGGTCTTGAAAAACTGCTGGAGCATCAGACAAGCCGAACGGCATCACCAGGTACTCATAGTGACCCGGCTGAGTACTGAAGGCCGTCTTCCACTCATCTCCAGATTTAATTTGGATGAGGTTGTACGCTCCTCTAAGGTCAATTTTAGAAAAAATCACAGCCGAACGTAACTGATCAAAGAGTACAGAAATCAGCGGCAAAGGATAAGTGTTTTTAACTGAGATCTTATTCAGGGCTCTAAAGTCAATGCAAGGTCTAAGCGAGCCATCCTTTTTCTCCACAAAGAAGAAGCCTGCACTTAAAGGAGATTTTGATGGTCTAATAAATCCTTTCTCTTGGCTCTCCTTAACATAATCATTCATAGCCGCAGTTTCTGGCCCGGACAATGCATATAGTCTTCCCTTTGGCAAAGCGGCACCAGGAATTAGCTCAATAGCACAATCATAAGGCCGATGGGGAGGCAGAATGTCCGCATTGCCTTTGGAAAAGACATCAGCAAACTCCTGGTATTCCACAGGAATGAGTTCTGGAATGACAGCTGCTACTCTGACTGGAAACGTAATACATTCCTCAGCACAAAAAGTACCCCACTGTGAAATCTCCCCTGACCGCCAATCAATGGTGGGATTATGAAAGGCCAGCCAAGGGTGACCCAGAACAACTGGAACTGCTGGGCAATGAGTAAGATAGAACTCGATTTTTTCAGAATGTAGAGCTCTCTATCAGGGTCATCATACAAAAGCCCTAAAGACTCAAAAAAAGCATCTACTGACAACAACGCAAGATCCTCTGCCCTTAAACCGAATTCCCAGGTCTGAGGACCCCCCTGGAGTAAATAAATAATTATCCCAACCCGCTGAGATTCAGTACCAGAGGAAGTAGGTCTTAAACGGAAATATAGTTTACAGGATTCCTAGAAATTAAAAAATTATTTTCTGTCGCCAGAAAAACGGTCTGGCAAATGCATCTTTGGTTCAGGGACTACCTTCGGGGAGGCTCGCAAAAGATCTTCCTGCGATCTCACCCGAAGAGAAAGATCCTGAAACATCTGAGTAAGTTCTTGCATCTGGCTGACGAAGAGCTGACCGGGGTTTGGCCCTAAACCTGTCGGATTCATGAGGCCAATAAACTCTCACAAAACTGAATGAGAAAAAATTAAACGCCGTTAAATTTTAAGTTTTGGTATGGCCGGTAATAATGATATGATTCCAGCACTCCTGGTCAGAGGAGATCTTAAGGCAAGGACCGGAGCACTGGAACGGAATGCTGGGGACGGGAGCAGGAAAGAATAATAGCCCCTGGCGCCCCTTACTCTGTTGTCTCACCCGTGCTGTCAGAAATCCCTTGCGAGACTATGGTTTCTTGAGCCCTTGGCAGCCGCGTTTGAAGGGCGGATTATGTCTGCCCAACTCCGATGCCCCCCGGTCTTAGTGAGAGACAAAGGGAAATCCGAGACAGGATGATAACAAGAGGCCCTCTAACTAAACAAACAGGCCAGGGGCAACGAGCTAACTAAAAACCTAAAGTAAGTGCGGAGAAACCACCAGGGAAAAGAACAACCAAAATCCACTTGTCCAATACTCCTACCCGGCACCGCCGAATACCACAGTGGACCTGTGGAAGCGGAACCCTCCGCAAATGCTCCAAACACAAAGTATAAAAGGTAAAGCGGCAGAGCCGCGACTCACGAACACCACTGGATGTTAAACGGTGATCAGTCAGGACTCCAGGGACGAGATGACAACTCCCGAGTACAGGACTTCATTGCAGTGACTGCCATGTGACACAGAAAGCATTGCAGTGACTGCCATGTGACACACAGAGCATTGCAGTGACTGCCATGTGACACAGAGAGCATCACAGTGACTGCCATGTGACACAGAGAGCATTACAGTGACTGCCATGTGACACAGAAAGCATTGCAGTGACTGCCATGTGACACAGAGAGCATTGCAGTGACTGCCATGTGACACAGAGAGCATTGCAGTGACTGCCATGTGACACATAAAGCATTGCAGTGACTGCCATGTGACACACAGAGCATTGCAGTGACTGCCTTGTGACACAGAGAGCATTGCAGTGACTGTCTTGTGACACAGAGAGCACTGCAGTGAACATCATATAATTAGTAATAAGAAACTATATTTTTGCATGGCAAAACCTTGCTGAAATCTAGAGAGTATAAATCGATAGCTATGGTCACAGCACCAGCACACCCAAATGGTCACAGCACTCGCACCACTCCCAAAATCCCTTCCCCCTGGTAACCCCTGATGGTCCTAGGTTCCACACCAACCCTGCCACCCTGTAATCCCCGATGGTCACAATATCTGCACGCACCCCACCATCCTGCAACCACAGATGGTCACAGCATACACACTCAAACTCCCTCAAGGTCACAGCTCAACCATACCCCACTCTCTGATACCTCCCATGTCCCAGACTGGGAACTCACCTGACAAAGTTGCTGTGGACTCTCTGATGGCTCTGCTATTTGGAACAGGATCAAGCTTTGCAGTGCCGAAGCTGCTTCTCCCGTGCGGACTCCAGGACATCTTTAGCATAAACTGGCCCATTCTGGTGACGCACTAAATGGCCCACTTATCATGTGATCATCAGGTCTGCAGATTCATTGGTTATCGCCTGTGCTGCAGGGCCAACAAGATAGGTTTAGGAACAACGTCATTCACTGACATATTGCTGGTACATACGCACCAATCAGTTAACAATATATATTGAGAGTTCAAGCTTTATCGTCCAGTGTGTACCCAGTATTTCTGACACGGGCACCCTTTACTGACTGATATCACTTACTGACACACATTCCACTAACTGACACACATACTTATTGATATATCCTTACTAACACAGATTTCACTAAATAATACACACTGACACTGACATATCTTACTGACAAACTAACACACACACACACACACACACACACCACTCACTGACAAATACCCCTTACTGATACAAACACCACTTCACTTACTGACAGCCACTCCTTACTGACAAAACATTGACACACAATTACTGATACAGACACACTTACTGACAGACTCCCCTCACAGTAAGTCTGTTAGGAAGTTGTGTGTGTGCCAGTAAGGGCCTTAGTGACACACACACAGACACCACTTACTGAGACACCAATTACTGACAGACACTATTTACTGACACACACAAAACAGAAAGTTACTGACACAGACCACTTACTGACAGACATTACTTACTGACACCAGTGGTGCAGAGAGAGTGGGTGAGAGGGTATAAATTACTAGGGCCCAGGTCTGATGGAGGGGCCCAGTGAGGGTCTGGTAGGGGCACAGGCCCCCTCCCCCTTACCTGGCAGTAGCAGCAGCAGCTCTTCTCCTCAACCCATGGACGAGCCTAAAATAATATATTCTTCAGTATTTTTTTCAAAGGGTACATGACCACACCTCCTGTGATTAGGCCACACACCTTGAAAATTACCTGGGCCCATCCTGGCTCTCAACTGCCCTGACTGATACACACGCACAGACAAATACACTTACTGACACAGACCACTTACTGAAATATGGAGAGAGGGTGAACTCCATGCCTGGTGTGCTCTGCACCACTGCAGGTGTCTGCTGTGAAATCCATAACCCACCTTTCCTCACGGGTGGTCTTCTGTATGCCGACTGACGGGATCCTGGCACACAGTATACCGGCACCGGAATCCCGACAGCCGGCATACTGACACTTATTCTCCCTCGTGGGCGTCCACGACCCCCCTGGAGGGAGAATAAAATAGTGTGGCGCACGTAGCGCAGCACCGTGCACGTAGTGTGACGAGCGCAGCAAGCTCGCAAGGGGCTCATTTGCGCTCGCCACACTGTCGGTAAGCTGGCGGTCGGGCTCCCGGCGCCGGTATGCTGGTCGCTGGGAGCCCGACCGCCGGCATATCATAAAGAACCCTTCCTCACAGATGGCAGCCTATTGCCCAAGGGCAGGTCCTTCAATCAGGCCAGACAGTAGAGCTTTGGTTGGCATGTGGATGAAGCGTTGGACTGGTCTGGGGGCGTAGCATCAGTAGATACGGGGCATAGCTTTAGGACAAACTTTGGACTTGTGTGTAGGTGGAGCTTCAGCGGGTACAGGGTGGGGCTTAGACAGGTCCAGGGATAGAAAATTGGTTAGAATGAGGATGGAGCTTCTGACTGGTCTGGGGTGGAGTTTCGCCGGAACCAATGGCATTTTTCGGACAGGTCTGGGCAGCACCACACTAGAATATCAGACAGGCCAAGGCCATAGGGTGTTCTGCACAATGACCAGACGGTGCTAGATTGGGCAACTGGGAGGTAAGTGAGGTGAGCTGCTGGAGGTGACAGGAATTTTCAATGGGGGCCTGGAGCTGCAGCTGCTTCTTCCGCATTGTTAATCCAGCCCTGCCTGGAGTAATGAAAATAGTTGCATGTACCAAGGCCACACACCCTTCCTCACACACCATACATCTTTTTAGGTGCATACGTTTGGGGTTGTGTGTGTGTGTGGGGGGGGGGGTGGTATACTGTTGCACATATGTAGGCCTGCAAGTCACTAGTTCCACCACTGCAGCGCATACTTACCTACTTTGCTGCCTCCTCCTCCGGAAGGAGGCAGCAAAGTAGGTGCATGGGGGCGTGGCCAGCAGCAGGATGGTCGATTTGGGGGCGTGGCTGGCAGCAGAAGGGGCAGTGGGGGCGTGGCATCATGGTCGCGTCATCATGACTCCACCCCCCGCTGTGCCGAGAAACTAGGTGCTGCATAGTGGTGGGTGGAGCTAAGATGATGTGATTCAGCGCGAATCGCGTCATCGGACCCCCCCGGACCGCCCACTTGTTCTCTGCTGCGGGCGGCCGAGCGGGAAAGCGGGAGGCTTGACCACCTTTCCGGGGGGCCGGGAGGGTCACCCGATTTTTGGGAACCTCCCGGCCATTCCGGGAGGGTAGGCAAGTATGCTGCTGAGTGGGATGTGTCATTCAGTATATGGTCACCCACCCATGTCACTACCTCTGCAGTTTACTCTCCAGCTTGGATAGTATACAAGCTCTCATTTGTCAGCTGCTGCTGATAATTGATAGGTATCTGTACAGAAGTGGACTCTGGTGATTGAATATCCACCTAAACATGTGACTCCACATCAGCCTCCTCTGCTACTTTCTGGCACATAGGAATTGGGCCAGAAACACGTGTAACATGTCCAAAATAAAATTGTTACTGACATGTAAAGAAAGGGAACTGAAATGTATTTTGTGTCTTATAAACACCACAAAGAAATACTCTGTGGTTCATGTTTCACCAATAATCCACCTTTCCAACACTGTAAATCCCAGGATTCTATGTCAAGGTTCTGAGAGAATAATCTACACTGAAAGTGAGTTTTTCATTTCTTTCACTGCCCAAGTGTAGATGCCGACTATAAGCTAATTCAGGCCTGATCACTGTTGTGCAAAATTACACTGCAGCCAATTATCAAATGACTGCGCATATGTACGGATCATAATGCACAGGCGCGAGGCCAAACTGAGAAAAAAACCTGCATTTTTATATATCGCTAGGTGCATGCAGATTGACAGCAAGTGGACGTTTGGGGTGGTAACTGGCTGTTTTCTGGGAGTGTCAGGAAAAACGCAGGCATTCCCAAGCGTTTTCAGGGAGGGTGTGTGACGTCAGAGCCGGCCACGATCAGCCTGTTTCTATGGCTCTGTAGGAGTAAAGGTGTTTACAGATTTGGGCTAAACACGATTCTCACTATGCGATAGAGGCTAGGTCTGTATCACAAGCATATAATGACTGTGCCTGCGATTCTGACTGTGCGATTTTGGCTAAGTGTCAATTTTGATTATCTTTTCTACGAGATAGTCAAAATTGACTTGCCTGCACAGTTTATCTAGGCTTGCGATGCCGACCGCGAATCAGGATCACAAGGTGACTTTTACCTTGAGATCTGCACTAACTTTTCTTACGATTTTGACTATATAGTTTGCCGTTTGAGGATGATGTGCTCCATTGTCTTAGAAATGAGCTTCTCTTGCATTACGGTGTGGACAGTCCTCCTTATGGCAAATGTTTGGATGATATATCTTCCAAGGTTGCATCAGTAGTTGGCAATGATCAGGGGATGGTCCGGTCTTCAGCTCCTGTGTTCCTGACTGTGGTAGGTAAACCACTGACGCATTTCGCTGTGTTCAGCAAGCAGCTCCTCTTATCATCCACAACCAGTTCCTGACTAATTGGGTAACAATACTCAAACATAAGTGTATAAACTCGCACTTTTAAGTCCAGTGACATGCATGCAATTTTATAGTTTATTAATATTTTAATATTTATTTCTTTACTTTCCATTATTTGAATAAATTGTACAATCTTAGTACCCAATATCGCTCTTGTATACTATTAATCTATGCAAATATTAAAGTGCAGCCTCCTTCTTCCTTTTGTATATATTCTGTGAATAAAATGATGCAAACCTTCAAACAATCCATTTTAATTCTAGGTTGTGAGGCAACAAAACATGAAAAATGCAAAGGGAGGGGGGGGGGTGAATATTTTTGCAAAGCATTGTAGCTTCTAAAGGGGTCACATCATTTGAAAGTTAGTAGACCCCTCTTCCATATGTCAGTGACCCAATATTCACAGGTGACAGGATACTGAATGCCCTTTCATACATACTGAAAATAATTCTATGTTCGGTGGTACATGGTAAAATTGGTGACGACAGGTAAGACACTAGTGTGACACATATTGTGACAGAGCAGAATCCCTCTAGTAACTAGGGGTTCCAACAAAGATTCCGGTGTTCTTATGTTGTTGAGAGTGTACATACAGTAGTCTGGCTGCGGTTAACTCACTGCACAAAGTGGGTCAAACGTCCTTGGCTGAGGCTGTTTCTTAATATTACTTTGGCAGGCAGCCCGCTAAGCACACCCACTTCTATGTTTCCTTGTACAGCATTCCATATTATCTGAACATGGGCCACAGGGATGTCTCTTTCCTGGGCCCTAACAGTGGGGATCATTACTTATTGCTGTGGCAGAAGGAGGCTTGGGGTTAATAGATCAGGCTTTACAAGGATCACAGAGGCCCAATGTCCATTCACTTCTCAGCCATGGACCCATACTGGTTGCATGTGGCCCCGCATGATCATAGGGGCAGGGGTCCCACGATCCTCCACCAGATCCTCGGCGTAGACCCATATGCTGACTTCTCTCTCATCCACATATAGGTCTTCCACTTCTTTCTCGTTCAACTCATCGAATTGCCATCCATAAGCCAGGGTGACAGGTACGGGAATGGGCTGGGCTCTGGTGTAGTTTAGCTGCAAGTGCCCAAGCTGCCCACACTCATAGCAGTCAGGAGCCCTCACTGAAGATCAAGGTCTGGACCCTGATGGTGGAAAACAAGCCAATGGTGTTTTCTGGGGCTCCCACTGGGTAATGGTCAACTTAATAGGGGGAATTGCAGTCTGCAGGTTCCAAGTGACTCATCGTACCCCAGGAGAGGGTGGACAGGTTTGCATTTCTCCAACCGGGTCGGTTTGCAGTGAATTTGTCAGCCAGTCGGGCAGACTCTTCTGGGTTGGTGGTGTCTCAATCAGACACCCATTCTTGGAGATCAGCTGGTAGCTGGGTACGTTTTTTGAGTACCACCAAGTCCATGAGTTTCAGAGAGAAGAATAGGGAGCAGAAAAAAAAACACCTCACATGATAGCTTAAAGCATGTTGATGAGCAGACCATCCTTAATGTAGACCTGGAGGAAACACCACTTCAAAATCCTGATCTAGTTTACTATATTGATGGTAGTTGTCATAGATATAAAGAAACTTTAGCTTCACAATCAGGATATGCTGTGATAGATGACTCCAAAACTTTTTTGTGTGTAAACATACACAAAAATCAGGTATGCATTTGGCGTAACACACGATTTTGGTGAACTGTGGACACAGACTTCTTCACAGTAACATGCAATCCAATTGTACAAGCAGAGGTAGTAAAAGACTTACTGGATGCTATACAACTGCCTTCAAAAATAGCAATCATTAAATGTCAAGCTCACATGTCTTGACATGATGAAATTACCAAAGGGAACAGAAGGACATATGCTGACACAGCCCAACAGGTTTAAAATTTTCAAAATTAGGTTAAAAATTAAAATGTATGATTAGTGATGTATATATTTCAAGTGAACAGAGATTAATCAATATGTAAAAAGTTTGTGATTTACATGAAAAGATCAAGTGGGAAAGTGTAAAGTGTACTGAAGACAGCAATGGCCTGTGGCACAGCTCTGAAGGTAAGCCTGTTGTCCCAAAATCTCTCTTGCCAGCATTGGCACAGATATCCAATGGACTGAACATGCAGGTAAGATGACCATAATAAGTTTTATTCAGACTTATTTTTATGTACCCAGTTTTGCACCAGTGGCAGTGCTTCTTGTATTACTTGTTTGCAGAAAAATGCTGAAAGAGCAGATAAAAAACAATATCTTCACACATTCCCCAAACAACTGGTCACTTCCAAATCCGATAAATTGATTACATTCAGCTTCCAAAAGTTAGGATGCTTCAATATGTATTGGTTTATGTAGACACATTCAGTAGATGGGTGGAGGTATATGTTGTGGCTAGTTCAGCAACAGGAATCTCAGCAAAGAAACTGGTATCATATGTAATATATTCATACCAAGATACACATTTTACTGGACTAGTGTTCAAAAAGATGTGCCAGCTTTTTTGGATTTAACAACAATTGCACACCCCATATAACCCGCAATTGAGTGGCAAAGTGGAATGCTATAACATAACTATCAAAAATCAAATGGCCAAAGTATGTAAAGAGGCTAGTTTGCCATTGCCAGAAGCTTTGCAATTAGTGTTACTCTCAATCAGAACAACACCAAGGGGATAATTGAACATTTCCCCTATGAAATATTGTTTGGAAAATTGCCCAATGTTGCTACTGCACATATAAATGAACTCAGTAAAACAAAGGACTTAACTGTGAACTATCTTATTCCATTAAGCAACCAGTTAAAGAAGATACAAGCTGCTGTGACCAGTGCACAGCCAGCTCTTGTGGAAGGTGCCTATCATACTCTACAACCTTAAGGTTGAGGTTATGGTAATTTCCTGAGATCAGGCTTGCTGACAAACCGGTGGGAAGGACCATATCAAGTCTTGATGACAACTCTATCTGCTGTTAAGATATCGGATAATAAATTGTGGATCCACTCCAATCACTGCAGAAAAGACACACCTCTTGAGACAGCAAAAGTGAAACCAACAAGTGAGTGGTTCGGGCAAAATAATCCCTTAATCCACTTGCCATTGCAGTATCATTGTGTAGGGTACATAACTCCTAGATGAATACTGTGAAGATAAAAGACACCAAAGACAATGTTGAACAGAATGATGCTGTTGGGCCAAAGGCCAGAATATGGACTGTGGGGGAGCATTCTCTCATGGGCATTTCTTACTATTATAACATTAATTTTGCTTGAGTTTGGTATATACACTCCAAGTTCTGTTAACAACGTGACCAGTGATACAGGCAATGAAATATATGATAGTGGAATGCTAGGCAGAGCACGTGTACGCAGATCCTTTGCAAAAGAAGAATTACAGAGATGAATTTACAGATAACTCTATGATAGAAGTGCATAGTAGAATTGCAGACACTCTCAATAAAAGTTAATGTCGGATTTGTACCCACCTACATATCACTCTAGATGAAGGTTTATCACTTCTGGCTCATTACATAAGCACACCAGACATGATAGACAGAGAATAGTCTTGTCATAAGCTGATATATTAAAGCATATAGCATGTAATATGATCTATTTGAATTGTATTGTTTCTGATGTACACTTGCGACTATGACATACGATGATGGACGATGGTACAGATTAAATGATTATTCAATTTTAATATTGATACTATGCGCATTGCTGAATTTATGACCCTCGCCCTGATGTCAATGAGAAATCAGTAAACAGTTGTAGGATCTCTGTTATTTCAGATATATTTTCTGATTGATACAATACATCAATATTTGTCCTCATGCTTTGAATTAAGGTACAAGGTTACCCAGATTCAGGGATTCGTGGGCATTTATTTCATATTATATTGAATTCTAGGGAAGTTTATATACATAATTTTGATTGTTGGTATTCTGTTAGATCCAACTTTTTGCATTAATAATCATTTTTGCTATATCTCCTTTTGTGCACTCTCAGGGGCTAACTGGAAACGGGGACACTGACAGTAGAAGCACCTTTATTCCTTGAAGTAGTATCATAGGTTCTCTCATCATTAATTCAATGTCTTATAATAAGATTGTTGACAGCAGAATCCAGTGATATTATCTTCTTGGGATACTTCCTTCCTAGAATATTTTTACAATCGTACTCTATCATCATAATTCCTATTTATATTAGGCCATTTGAATCAGCATCAATTCTTAATATAAGAAGTGATTTTCTATAATCATACGCTTTATAATCATTTTTCATTGGGCTCATTATTCTTTACTGGTTTAACTTTCTGTTAGGTACTTCTCCCCTGTACTCTCATTAACCAATACAGACACAAAAAAGGTTAACAGCAGATACAGGATCTTCGGATTTTATACATATGCTCGATATGGCTCTCTCATTGTAAATTTGATGCTCTTCAGCAGATTTACAAAAGTAGAAACCGGGCTAATGATATATACCCACCTTCCTACTAAATCTTTCTCTTTTTCTCTCTCTGACACTATTAATTGTTTGGTATATAGACATCTCGACATAACTTCTCTAACTGTTACAATCACCATCTTGAGGTAATTGTTACCTTGTAGCAGTCTCAACGCAATAGTCTCTACTTATGATAACAAGTGTCAAAAACTGGTTACTTTAGTTGAGGTTGTAGTCATTAGAGGCAACCGTGTTATTACTAGCCAGTTGTAAGGGCTAGACAGCTCAATTGAATACAAATTGTCACTTTGTGACAGCATGTCTAGTCAGTATTAATGTTTGAATAACAACTTCTACCATACTTGTATGGTATTTAAATGTAAGGATGCAATATACCTATGATGAGTAATAGAAGATATTGTAGAATATCAGTTAAACCAGGTAATTTTAATATATTATATGTTTTATGTTGTGTGAAATTGTTTTTGTCTTTGTTAATCATTTATTAGAATAAAAATTACAATTTAAATACTGTATTTTTCAAAAGAGTGCCCCACACAATAGAGTTGTCCTTTCCTCCTTTATATTTGATGTTATCCATTACATCTTTGGGGAGCACCACCCGTTTTCTATAATTACATGCTGCTCACTAAGGATGAACAGCGACCAATTTGGTAGATGAATATCCTCTTTAAGTCGGTATTAATATTGAGATTACAATCCACCTTTTCCCGTTAGGGGAATAATCCAGTGCGCATTTTTTATGCCCCATTTCCCCTTCCCCTTTTACTTTATTATTACCTGTATATATGGTCCCAATGGCCAGAATGCTCTTTTTTTAATACATTTTTGTTGACCTATATGGATGATTGGAGGGCTCTCTGATTGTGGGTATAGATTTAAATGTTGTGCTTGATCCTTCGTTAGATGTTTCTCATAGCCCCAGACAAATTAATCCAAGCCGTAAGGCCCTGACTACTTTCTCATTATTCATTAACTCTTTACAGCTATTAGACTTCTGGATATTTATATATTCTGTGGACAGGGATTACTCATTTTTCTTCCACCCTCACAATTCCTTCTCATGTCTAGATTACTGGTTGCAGGTTCCTTGCTCCATAGAGTTGAGAAATGCATCATTGCTGACATGTTGATCTCTGATCATGCCCCTATCACCCCACAACTCACCTTAATGACCCCATATCAATGCTCCTATTATTGCCATTTTCCCTAGCCTTTTCAGAGGACCTTAAGCAGCACCTGTTACAATCTTTTTATAAACTACAGACAGGATAATATTTTACATACATAGGACATCAAACTCTTTTGGCAGGCCTCTAAACTGGTCCTCTTGGGCCACAGTTTGTACTGCACAGTTATCAAAAGGAAACAGAGTCAAGAAAGCCTATCACATGCCCCTCACACCATTATGACAGCCTATTGTAATCTACTAATCTATTTATAGACCCCTGCAAAATCAATGTATTAATATACAAAGATGCTAAATCAGTGTATGATGCATTTTGCATGGAACACAACCAACTGTGTTTATTATTTCAATCTAACAAATATTTTAGATGGGACAGGAAGCTACTGGCAATTTGACAAAAGTTTCTTACACATCTTAGTACATCCCCTTCATTAAAACTGTCCAGGGTCATGTAGTGAATGCCCAGAATTAAATGAATGCTATATTTCTAAAAGTCTTTGAGGAATGAATGTTTATAGTGCCCCTCTTGACTACCCAACACAGCGACTGGACTTTTTCTCCAAAGCATTCCATACACCCCTTACTTTGGAAGATAGCAAAACTCTCATATCCCCTATCTCTGAAAGGGAAATTGAACTAGTTATTAAATCTTTACCTAAGGGTAAAATTCCAGGGCCTTATTGCTTATCTGCTGCCTACTAAAAATCTTATCTCAACAAGTGCAGCCCCATAGCTCTAAATTATTTAATTCTATTTTGACAGCGATTGTTTTAACTAAACCAAATAAGGACCCATCTTTGTTCTCCTCATATAGGCTGATCTCTCTCCTTATCCAGGACTTCAAAATTTTAATCAAAATTATGGCTTCCCATCTCCAACTAATTTTACTTAAATTGTTGCGACCGGCTCAAACTGGCTTTCTTCAACACCGGTATTCAGTACATAATGTTCCTACTCTATTATCAGCTATGATTAAATCACATAGCATCTTGGATCTGGAAAACATAATTGTTAGCTGTGACACTGATAAGGCATTTGACATGGTCTCTTGGGTGCACTTAGCCAGAATTCTCAAACGTCAAGAATTTGTCCCTGAGTTTTTACATATTTTCCACACCTTATATAAAGAGCCAATTGCATTTTTGACAGTTAATGCCAATAACATATGTACCTTTCACCTATTTTGGGGCACGCACCAAGGTTGTCCCCTCTCTCCACTCTTGTTTAACCTGGCTCTAGACCCTCTATTCTGGAACTTTATTGCAGAATATAGATGGCGGGGTATTAAATTATCTAATCAAAAAATGTAATTTTCTTCATTTGCTGACAACATCCTGATATATTTAAGTTTTCTCTGACAGCACTTCCTCACCTTAATTTCTATATAAGTATTCTCCATTTATGTATATGAGAAAGCACCTCAGGTTATAACAATAGATATGGTAAGAAAAAATGAGCGCTATTGTGGCCCTAGCACCTGTAAAAAGATAAGCTATAAAAGAAAACAACAATGTGTTACAGCTCTTTTTAGAAGCAATTAGGTGGTATGACATATGAGCTTCTCCGGAGGATGTAAACCTAGCTGTCACTACCTTCCAGTTGCTGCGGGATTACTCAGCCTGAGTGTGGTAAATGGCTGTCCACGTCTTCAGATGTTGTAGCTCCTCACCACCACTGCATATGGGGGAGCGGGGAAGCATGGAAGTTGGAAGATGATGTCACTTGGCAACCATCGGGTCTGCCAAAGTATGTAACTGTCCTCTGTATTGCCATTTTCCTCACCTACACTCCATACTATATTCATTGGAATTGGTACCAGAGTTCAAAATTAATTACTACAAAACAGAAGCCTTGGCCTTCTTCCCCTCTGCTAAATCTGATTGGGGTACGTGGTGATTGCCTTACATACCTAGGTATTAGAAACCTCAACCACCCTTCTAAATTGTACGCTTCCAATGATCCCCCCTCCTCACTAGAACATAAGCTGACTTTAACAAATGATCTCTCGTTCCTTTAATGTACACGTCGGTGTCATCTATACAAGATAATCTGTTTCCCTCAGTTTAACTATATATTGCAAATGCTCCCTGTGTTACTACCTAAAAGTGCATTGGCACAACTCAATAAGGCTTTAACAATGTGTATTTGAGCTGGTCCAAGAGTATAATTTAAATGACAGCAACCCCGGTTTCAGGGAGGTCTGAACATGACGTGCCTCCAATAATATGCTCTAACAGCAAACTACAAAATTGCCATAGACTGGATTGGTGGTCTACACACTCATGCGGATAGATGGTTGGAACAATCTTCTCTACTGCACTGGGTTTTATTTTCCTAAGAACACACAATGCCACAATCTCTGCATGAAGATGCTAAGGACAATATCCTCTTTGCATCCACCTGTATGGCTTAAAGAGCGATATGCTTAAAATTAAAGGTTTCAAAATTTGTTTCCATTTTTCTTTCCTTGTGGGGTAACCGGTCCTTTACACATCATATGACATACCCGATATTCCATACATGGTATGAGGGTGGATTATGGTATGTGCACCACTTCCTACAACCAAACACATTGACCCTTCTCAAACACTCTCAAGTGATAGAAAAATATCCATCATTGGTTATCCCCCTGTTTCCCTTTTTGCAAGCATGTAGCTATTTTCAATCAGTTCTCTCCTCTTTTACTCAATCAGATCCAGCGTAATTCGGGGAGTGCTTTCCCCACCTCTTTGAATCATGACCATTCCCGTCCAATACTCAACCTGTTACTGGGTCCACTAGGCCTCTTACATTGTAAAATTGACTTCCCCATCTTGATGATGGAGAGTTTACTAGAAGGTACTGTAAAACTAGACAAATAACTTTTATCGGTCTCTTAACAGAAATGCACCAAAAAATCTTACATAGATCCTATCTCACAACTAAATTGAAATTCCTTATTAATGATGCCCCTTTTTCTAACTGCTATAAATGTGGAACTCCTGATGCAGACATAATTCATTGTTTGTGATATTACACAAAGGAGCAGACATTATGGATCTCACTCTAATCATATATTAATAACACTTTACATCTAAGATTCACAATTGATATGGCCTGGGCATTCTGGGGCATATATCCCAAACCACCCCATTGCTCATTATCCAAAAGTGATGGAATATTGCTGAACAAATTGGCTGCAGCCACAAAAAAGACAATCCTATCACAATGGATAACCTCGGACCCTATACCTATCACTTTGTTACTTCCACTAATCCAATGTTTATTCTCTATGGACGGGACTAATACAACACTTCATAAAGACAAATTTACACAATTTTATGAACACACTTTATCGATAACAGTTAAGGAGGCTTTGAGGAAATGCTTTCAGTCCCCCAAGTGGTTTAACTTGAAAATGCTTACTTCAGGCGCCCCATTCTGAAATGCTATGCACATACTTGTAATCATTGTGATCTTTGTGACTTTGTACTTTTCTTTATTTTTTACTTTTGTAGCACTGTATTCTAGTGTCTTGGACATGTACTGTTGACCTTTTTACTATTACCTGTCAATAAAACTAAAAAGCAAACAACTTATGTGTCCATTTTACAAAAGTAACTTACCAAAATACATGTTAAAGTGTTTTCTTCCATTGCAAATCCCAATCTTGATCCAGGTACTGTATTCATCATCTACAACCGTGATAAGACATTTTATTAAAGCTCTTGAACCCAGATGCGAAGGTCCATACCAGGTCCTACTGACAAAACCCACCTCTGCAAAATTGGAAGAATGTGACACATGGATCCACGCTTCACACTGCAATTATTTTAGAAAAGGTGAGTCAGCTTCTGAAACCTAACTGCTATTCACATAATGTTTTCTCTTACAGGACCCTGACCTGAAAGACACCTGTGGGTAGTAATTTTTGGCTCAGCATTTACTGCTGCAGAAATCATATTTGCAATACATGCTTCAGTAGAGTGGTCTCCAGACAATGAAGACAAATGCGCAAATAACAATACAAATAGTGTAGACATTTCAAAATTACGATGGTGCCCCTAAACATTTCAAAATTACGATGGTGCCCCTAAACCACACCTCTTTGATTAGTAATAGGGAACAGCATAGTAAGTGTATCGGATTGAGGGGAGAGCAGCATTTTATTTTGTAAACATGGTAGAAGTAGTACTGAGGAGTGTAATGTCAAAGGCGTAATAAGACATAAAAATGCAGAAAATTTGTTAATGCAGTTACATAATATAATAATCCAAACTATAGTAAGTAATCCATGCTGGGTTCACCACACTTTGTGGAAATAGCTCTTCTCCATCACTACCCAGAGGTATGTTTTAAGGTCCAGGTGGACTATAATCTATAATCCAATATTGTACAAAAAGTTAATTATAACTCGATGGCATTTGATGCTGGAAAAGTGGAGGATAAGCATTCCAAGGCAACTTTCTTTATTCCCTATAACACCACCAGATTAATTGCCTTTAATATAAAGAGGCAAGGAAATAAAACCAGGATGTGTATTGAATATTGTCAGAAACTAAATATCACTGTCCAATACTGCAAGTACAGGCAAATCAACCACTGTCACCCATCTTTACAGCACAGAGCCTCCCAAGTTATGATTAAACTAACTATGGGAACCCTTTAATTTCCACATGCCTAATATATATATAATGTGAGGATCCCAGGCCTATAAATGGTTACCATTTGGCTCATTTAGTAACTGCACTTAAGCACAGATAACCACTGATACCCATGTATATTCCCATGATGGACTTAAAGCGCTAGTTTCCTCAAATCATCCTGTCAGGTTTGTATCTGTGTCTGTTCCCAGAGGGTGCACTAGTGGGTCACTGGTGGTGCGTGGAGGAAACGTGGAGGCTGCAGTAAGTTCAAGTACATGTGCGCAATGAGGTTTTATTTAGCACACAGAGGTATGAACAGCAACTGGAGCAAATGGCAATACAGATGGTATTTTGCAAGGAAACTGACAGAGGCATTATAAGAGTCACAGGTAATGGGCTGGTATGGAAACCAGTGGTGAACACCGATGGCCAGCTTGGAAGCTGATGGTAAACAGGAACAATATGCAGTAGGCAAGTAATGCATACGATGTCAGTAAACACAGGCAATGAGAAACTCCAGTAAACGATCTGGAAAC
Organism: Pseudophryne corroboree; assembly: GCF_028390025.1. Lineage (NCBI taxonomy): Eukaryota > Metazoa > Chordata > Amphibia > Anura > Myobatrachidae > Pseudophryne > Pseudophryne corroboree. The sequence continues at coordinate 1,234,963,164 of NC_086444.1, read as the reverse complement.
TAGATTCACACATTCAGTAGATATGTACAAAGAGGGTCATTCCGAGTTGTTCACTCACTAGCTGCTTTTAGCAGTATTGCACACGCTAAGACGCCGCCCTCTGGGAGTGTATTTTAGTTTAGCAGAATTGCGAACGAAAGATTAGCAGAATTGCGAATAGAAATTTCTTAGCAGTTTCTAAGTAGCTCGAGACTTACTCACAGATTGTGATCAACTCAGCCCGTTTCGTTTCTGGTTTGACGTCACACACACGCCCATCATTCAGCCAGCCACTCCCCCGTTTCTCCAGACACTCCCGCGTTTTTCCCTGACATGCCTGTGTTTTTCCGCACAGTCTCAGAAAACGTCCAGTTTCCGCCCAGAAACACCCACTTCCTGTCAATAACACTCCGATCACTTCAACGATGAAAATTATTTGTTCGGGCATGAGTAAATCTACTAAGTTTTGTGCTAAAATACTTAGTGCTAAAATACTTATCGCATGCGCACTGCGTTCCATGCGCATGCACATTTTTGCCTTAATCGCTCCATTGCGAAAATCCAAGCAAGGCTATTGCAGGAGACAGTTGGTAAATACAAGCCGGTTGTTTCAAGTGCTGGATGCAACAGCACAGTGCTGAATGCAGATTAACAACACACAGGTGAGAATGGTAAGGCGGCACCTGGAGAGAGTATTGTGAAGATACGGATTCTCTGATCACTCAGGTAAACAGTTTAGTAAAGTGGCAAATGCCCTTTAATGTAAATATACACAAACAGTACACAATAACATTATTAATTACAAGCCAGGATGGTATCTTACTTACTAAATCCCCACAGTAGTTTAGGATTACAGTCTCCTGATGTCACATACCAGCAGTAGTTCTGGGTCCATAATGCATCCAGACACAATCCTTACTCAGCACACGGGAAGCACTACCCTACCAGTAGCTTTCAGAAGCAATCCACCTCATTCCTCTCAGGTCAAAAACTCCACTATCTCTGTTCCAATAGCCCCTGTTTGTTATCCTCAAACCTTTGTCTGTCCTACCATAAAGCGACATCTTCTGGCTCTGTATTGGGTGGGTTACATTAAAGGGGCTGACTGCAGAACACTTTTAGATCAAACCTACTTTCACATGTCCAGGCATGTCCTCTAGGCCACAATAGATGTTAACTAAATTAACCTTACTTCATTAATCTGATTGTGTGGCCTGGAATCCATTGTGTGGGGAAGAATGAGAGGGGGTGCATGGGCTGACCTCTGAGACTGGCTGTATCTCCAACAGCAAACACACAGGTTATCTGAGCAGTCACATGGGGGAACATTATTTTACAAACTATAACACAATAACCAATACATTCATATATATACATCTTCATATGCATTCTGTACAAAACATCAGGCTAGACATATTATTCCCAAACACAAATAACAGAGGGATAATGTTTCACAATAATATGTGATGTCCATTTATACAGTTCTATTGGGAATCCAGGCAGCATGCTGTATAGGTGATAACACAGTTCTATCATGTCTCTTTACACTAACGCACTGAATCCAGAAACAGGCTGGCAAAAAGTACTCCTCATGAGCCAGCTGGGGCTGCATCCGTTACAAGTATTTTACTGCATGTAGAATTGGTAGCAGACTGTGGAAGGAGTTGTAGCAGAGCAGGATGGCTAGTGGCTGTAGTTCCACTGAGAAATTGGAGTTAGGAAATCACCAGAGACAGGAGATTGGAGCCAGCAGACGCTGTGCACTGGATGTGATGCATTGTTCAAGGCGATGAGACTGAGCCGATGTTCTGGATTTATATCCCCTGGTCAGCAGGCATTGGATGCTTGAATCCTGTATGCAGACATAGCACAGGATTGAGTGTTACAGGTCAGCTGACCGCAAGTGTCATGGTGGTGCTCATGCTGTACAGATGGCAGGCACACCACGGGGCACACGCCGGATGGACTTCAGGGGTACACAGTGACAATGGGTACTGTGCTCCATGGCCAGGGTATTCATGCAGTAACAAGCTGGGGCCGTGACCTCTGGAGGCCTGTACACCAGCGCACTGGTTAAGTGAGATACTCCTGAATGCTGACTCCTGACACATCCATACCAACCCCGTAAACACAAAAGTAGAATTGAAAGTGTAAATACTGGCTCCCCTTACAAAACAAATATTTGGTACTGATATTGGGACAATGGTGGGAGTAGCCACTGGCAATGTCATTACTTTGGGGACAGCAGGTACAGCATTCAATAATAGGAGGTGTCTGTTAAACAATATTACTGGTATATATGATGACACTTTTAGATATGTGTGACATGAATTAAAAATGCAATGAAAAGTAATCATGCAACATGAAATTAGATTTATGGTAAGAACTTACACTTGTTAAATCTCTTTCTGCGAGGTACACTGGGATCCACAAGGAATGACATTGGGGTGTAGAGTATGATCTTAATCCGAGGCTACAACAGGCCCAAAGCTTTGACTGTTCCCAGAATGCACAGCGCCGCCTCCTCTAGAACCTCACCTCCCTGCACAGGATCTTAGTTTTTAGTTAACCAGCCCAATGCAGTGGCAGGAAAAGAGACAACAACGGTTAGTAGCCACATACACCACACTCTCACGACAGGAGAAATGTCAGCGGCTAATGCCATACCAACCCAAAGAAGCTAAGTGCATCAGGGTGGGCACCTTGTGGAGCCCAGTGTATCTCGCAGAAAGAGATTTAACAAAGGTAAGTTCTAACCACAAATCTCGTTTTCAGCTGCAGGGTACACTGGGATCCACAAGGATAGACATTGGGGATGTCCTAGTGCAGTTCCTTATGGTAGGGGATGCACTGTAGCGGGCACAAGAACCCGGCGTCCACAGGAAGCATCCTGGGAAGTGGCAGTATCGAAGTCATAGAACCTTATGAATGTGTTCACTGAGGACCACGTAGTCGCCTTGCACAATTGTTCAAGGGTTGCACCACGGCGGGCCGCCCAAGAAGGTCCAACAGACTGAGTAGAATATGCCGTAATGTGAGCAGGAGCTGACTGACCAGCTCTCACATAAGCATGTGCAATCACCATTCTAATCCAACTGGCCAAAGTCTGCTTGTGAGCAAGCCAGCCCCGTTTCTGAAATCCAAACAGTACAAAGAGAGAATCAGATTTCCTAATGGAAGCAGTTCTCTTTACATAGATACAGAGAGCCCATACCACATCCAAAGACCGCTCTTTGGAAGATAGATCAGGAGAAAGAAGTGCCGCAACTACAATCTCCTGGTAAAGGTGGAACAAGGAAACCACCTTAGGTAAATATCCGGGATGAGTCCTAAGAACCGCCCGGTCACGGTGAAATATCAGATATGGGGAACTACAGGACAAGGCACCCAAATCCGACACTCTTCTAGCTGAAGCAATAGCCAGCAGAAACACCACCATAAGGGAAAGCCACTTATGTTCAGCTGAACCAAGAGGTTAAAATGGAGACTCTTGTAACGCCTCCAAAACCACCGACAAGTCCCAAGGAGCCACAGGCGACATACGTAGGTTGGATACCAAACACACCCTGATTTAAGGTATGCACAGCAGGTAAGGTCGCAATTTTTCTCTGAAACCACACCGACAAGGCAGAAATATGAACCTTGAGGGAAGCCAGATGCAGGCCTAAGTCCAGGCCCTGCTGAAGATAAGCCAACCTACATAGCTGTACTAAACTTGGAAGCGTCTTAATCGTTAGATGCGCACCAAATAAAGTAAGAATTAAATTCTGGGCTAGGTTCAATGCATTGAAGACCACCCGCAATTCCAGAATGTTGATCGAGTGGAGAGACTCAAACTTGGTCCCCCGCTCCTGAAGGGAGTGTTGCTCCAGCATCGTGCCCCAACCTCTTAGACTGGCATCTGTCGTCAACAGGACCCATTTGGATATCCAGAAGGGACGGCCCCTGCACAATTGTTGGTCCTGGAGACACCAGAGCAGCGACAGATGGACCTCCGGAGTCAATGAGATCATTTGAGAACTGATCCGGTGAGGAAGGCCATCCCACTTGGCTAGAATCAGCCTCTGGAGGGGGCGAGAATGGAATTGAGCATACTCCACCATGTCGAATGCTGATACCATGAGGCCCAGCACCTGCATCGCCGAATGTATTGACACTTGCGGACAAGAAAGGAAGCAACAAATCCTGTCCTGAAGCTTCACGACTTTCTCCTGACACAACAACCACCTCTGGTTGTGAGTGTCCAATAGCGCTCAAAGATGCACCATGCTCTGAGCAGGAATCAGGGAAGATTTCTTCCAGTTGATGAGCCACCCATGGGCTTGTAGCAACCGAAACGTCATATCTAGATGATGAAGGAGAAGTTCTGGGGAATTTGGCAGGATTAACAAGTCGTCCAGATACGGCAGTATCCTGACCCCTTGACGGCGGAGTACCACCGTCGTCACTGCCATGACTTTGGTGAAGACTCGCGGAGCCGTTGTTAAACCAAAAGGTAATGCCCAAAACTGGAAATGGAGGTTGCCAATAGCAAACCTCAGGTATTGCTGATGTGACGCTGCTACAGGAATATGCAGTTAAGCATCCTGTATGTCCAGGGATACCATGTAGTCCCCAGGTTCAAAGGCCAGAACTATAGAGCGAAGGGTTTCCATACGGAACTTGGAAACCTTCACAAACCTATTCAATGCCTTGAGGTTGAGAATGGGCTGGGAGGACCCATTCGGTCTTGGGACTAGAAACAGTGGAGAATAGTACCCCCCGGCACCTCTGCGCAAGAGGCACCTGTACTACGACTCCTGTATCCAGGAGGGTCTGTACCACCAAAAGCAGAGTGTTTGCCTTTGTCTGGTCCAATGGGACATCTGTCTGGCAAAATCGATGAAGGGATCGGTTTTTGAAGGCTATGGCGTAACCTCGAGTGATGACTTCCCGTAGCCAGGCATCTGAAGTGGTCTTCAACCATTCCTGGGTATACCCTAGAAGCCGGGCCCCCACCCTGGGATCCCCCAGGGGGAGGCCCGCCCCATCATGTGGCAGGCCTTGGAAGCTGGCTGACGGGCTGCCCAGGCTCTTTTGGGCTTTGGCTTACCAGGTTTGGAAGTGCGGGCCTGCTTGTTGTACTCCTGACCTTTTGCTTTACCTGAAGGACGAAAGGGGCAAAAGGAAGTACCTTTAGCCTTCGACACAGAAGGAGCGGTACTTGGCAGACAGGCAGGTTTGGCAGTAGCCAAAGTCAGCCACTATCTTATTTAAGTCCTCCCCAAACAGAATATCTCCCTTGAAAGGGAGTACCTCCAGGGTTTTTCTAGAGTCCAGATCCACAGACCAGGATCACAACAGCAATATCCGGCGAGCCAGGACTGACATAGTAGAGGCCTTGGCTGCTAGGATACCAGCATCAGAAGCTGCCTCTTTAATATAGCGAGAAGCTGTGACAATATATGACAAGCATTGTCTAGCATGGTCAGAAGAGATTTCAGCTTCTAACTCCAAGGCCCATGCTTCAATAGCCTCTGCAGCCCATGTTGCTGCTATAGTGGGACTTTGTGCAGCACCCGTGAGGGTGTAAATTACTTTCAGACAACCCTCCACATGTTTATCCGTAGGCTCCTTTAGAGACGTAACAGTAGTGACAGGTAGAGCTGAGGAAACGACCATCCTAGCCACATGTGAGTCTACTGGAGGAGGCGTTTCACAATTCCTAGACATCCCATCTGGTGCGAGGGGATAGCGAGCCAGCATCTTCTTTTGAGGCACAAACTTTGTACCTGGGTTTTCCCAGGGTTCCTGACGTATATCCACTAGGTGGTCAGAGTGAGGTAAAACTTGTTTAACCACCTTCTGACACTTGAACCTGTTTCTTAGGAGGGATGGATGGCTCGGGATCATCCGTAATCTGTAGAATTAATTTATAGCCTCCAAACGATCAGGAACATCCACATGTGAACTACCCTCCCCATCAGCCGTATCAGAGTCAGAACCTGTGGGGTCAGTGTAAGTGCCGTCTTCATCAGACGAGGTGTCAGTGACAACAGTGTATTGTGAGGAGACAAGCGCTCACTTAGAGGACCCCTTGGACTTAGGCGAGCGATGGTCAGACTTTTTAGTAGTCAGGGACTGTTTCAACTTCTTCAATTGGGCAGATAAATCGTCTGCCCACGGCGGGTTAGCTGAAGGGACCACATACGGTTGTACCAACATAGGGGGTCCCATATGGGGTGTCAGTTTATTAACTAGCGTATGTAGAAGCGTGGAAAAAGCGGCCCACGGTGGGTCATTATGTACCTCCGTTGCCACAGTCCCACTGGGGGGCAAAGAGCCCCCAGAACCAGAGCCCACAGCTGCTATATTCTCCTCATAGGGATATGTGGCTTCAGCATCACCGGCAGTGTGTTCAGCCCCAGAACCGTTACCCTCAGAAGCAGACATGATATAACTTGCAGTATCAGGTAACTCAGTACAATTGGCAGCAGCACAATACCTCTTACCCAAAACCCCTGCGCAGTGTAGTCAGCATAAGCAGAGATAAAGGAGAGATATCGTGACTAAAATCACAGAGAAAAATACGTATTAAAGTATATTTTTGTGAAAATCCTATATCAGTATAAAACTTGACTCACCAAGCCCACTCAGGTTATAGAATATAGAGATAGCAAGTTGAGTGAAAGACACGAGATGGACACCACTCAGCTATCAATGCACACACAAATAGTCACAGTTTGTACAATGCAGAGGTTATTACTAACAATAATACTGCACTGGACTAGCTTATATACATAGCTATATAGTCAATAGATATAACACTACACAGTAAGAACTGGATGCATATCAGAGAGTAATTGTACTAGAAAACCCTGACTAAATGCACTCTTTCTTAACTAGCACTGTCTAAAAAGGCAGGTAGAATGCTTAAGTGTCATGTAAAGTCACAGAACTGACAACCAGGCGGCTTTACACAGGAGGATTTACTCAAGCAGTCCCAAGAACAGTGAAGCAGAGAGAAAATGGCGCCCAGACACTGACAGGGTGTGAGGTAGAGACAGATATGCAGCTCCAGGGTGGGAACATTTGCGGGAAATGCAGAGGCGTCACTAGGGTTGGTGTCACCCGGTGTGGTAACTCATGGTGTCACCCCCCCATGGACCTCCTCCCATATCACACCACACACATCCTTAGTAATGTTTTTGTACTAGTTTTACTTGTAAATCATAATTCCTGTATATCACTGAATGCGATGGCAATAGTAGTGACATAGGACCCTAATCAGGTTGGTTTGCATATTCTGCTAAAAAGTAGTATCTGCAATCGTTTCTGCAGCATGCTGGGGGCTGTCCAGCATGCTAATTGGCATCCAGCGATGCGATCGCAAAATAATTGAGATCCCATCGCTGAAGCAGAAACTAAGGATGACCCCCTGCAGACGTAGCTAGGCTGCGTATTCAGGCGATGAACCGCCAATTTTTGTGTTGTAGTGGGCGCGTGTGATGTCACGTAGCCGCCCCAAAAAAGCTCTGACCCCCTTTTGCAGCTACGCCTGCCCCCAATGCCCGCCGCCAGTGGCGTAATTAGACATTTTAGTGCTGTGTGCAAAATAGGGCATTGGTGCCAACCTGCACGCAAAACAGTGACAGGGCGCGCCGTAGGCGCGCGCAAAAAATATAGGGGCGTGGCTTCATGGGAAGGGGTGTGGCCACAAAATAATAACGATTCATATTACATGGCACAGTAGTCTCCATTATTCAAATTACGCCGCACAGTAGCGCCACTACACCAGGTAGAGCCCCTTTTTACACATTACGGCAGACAGCGTCCCCCTTTTTACACATTACGGCAGACAGCATCCCCCTTTTTACACATTACGGCAGACAGAATAGATTATACTTACCATTTCTCCGCTGGCTCAGTCAGGCTCCTCGTTGCTGGCAGCTCCGGGTGCAGGGGAGAAGGAAGAGGAGGGAGGGGGAGGAGGGAGGGAGCCGCAGCAGTGCACTGTAATTGCTGGCGGTGCCGCTGCAGCTGTCCCTATCCTTCCGCATTGGCTGGCCGCCACTGCTGTGCATGCTGGGATGAGGGAAGCGCATCCCAACATTCACAGCAGCGGCAGCCAGCCTATGTGGAATGAGAGGGACAGCTGCAGCAGCGCTGCCACCAATTACATAGCGCTGCTGCGGCTCCTTCCCTCCACTCCCTCCCTCCTCTTCCTTCTCCGCTGCTCCCGCTGCTGCTCCTCTCCTCCTCAGGCACAGGCGGCTTGTAATGAGTCAACTTGACTCATTACAAGCTGCTGACTTTAGGGAATCGGGGCCGTTGCGCCCTCAGGGCGACTGCGCTGTGTGCCAGGCACACCTGACACACACATAGTTACGGCACTGCCCGCCGCTGTCAATGAAAGTGCAGTCGCATCCTTCAGGGATGCAAACGCGCTTTGATTGCATGCACACTGTTACCGTGGCATATTTTTGCAAAAATCACTCTATTGCGATTATTGCTAAAATGAAATGCGACCAGAATTAGGTCCATAAACAGCTAATGGGCCCTACACATTAGGCGATATAACTGCACGATATGAACGTTCTCGTACGTAGGCACCAGCGATGAACGATGTGCGGCCCCGCACTCGTTCATCATTGGTGCTGGGTCACTTATGCATGCAGGCCAATATGGACAATCTCGTCCATATTAGCATGCACTGCTATGGAGCCGGGTGACGTTATACCACACAGTACGAGCCGAAAATCACATGATAGCACACGGTATGAGCCAAAATCACATGATAGCACACGGTATGAGCCGAAAATCACATGATAGCACACGGTATGAGCCGAAATTCACATTATAGCACACAGAATGAGCCAAAATCACATGATAGCACACAGTATAAGCCAAAATCACATGATAGCACACAGAATGAGCCGAAAATCACATGATAGCACACAGAATGAGCCGAAAATCACATGATGGCACACAGAATGAGCCAAAATCACATGATAGCACACAGAATGAGCCAAAATCACATGATAGCACACAGAATGAGCCAAAATCACATGATAGCACACAGAATGAGCCAAAATCACATGATAGCACACAGAATGAGCCAAAATCACATGATAGCACACAGAATGAGCCAAAATCACATGATAGCACACAGAATGAGCCAAAATCACATGATAGCACACAGAATGAGCAGAAATTCACATTATAGCACACGGTATGAGCAGAAATTCACATTATAGCACACAGAATTAGCCGAAAATCACATGATGGCACACAGAATGAGCCAAAATTCACATTATAGCACACAGTATGAGCCGAAAATCACATTATAGCACACAGAATGAGCCGAAAATCACATGATAGCACACAGAATGAGCCGAAAATCACATGATAGCACACAGAATGAGCCAAAATCACATGATAGCACACAGAATGAGCAGAAATTCACATTATAGCACACAGAATGAGCAGAAATTCACATTATAGCACACAGAATGAGCAGAAATTCACATTATAGCACACAGAATGAGCCAAAATCACATGATAGCACACAGAATGAGCCAAAATCACATGATAGCACACAGAATGAGCCAAAATCACATGATAGCACACAGAATGAGCCAAAATCACATGATAGCACACAGAATGAGCCAAAATCACATGATAGCACACAGAATGAGCCGAAATTCACATTATAGCACACGGTATGAGCAGAAATTCACATTATAGCACACAGAATGAGCCAAAATCACATGATAGCACACAGAATGAGCCAAAATCACATGATAGCACACAGAATGAGCCAAAATCACATGATAGCACACAGAATGAGCCGAAATTCACATTATAGCACACGGTATGAGCAGAAATTCACATTATAGCACACAGAATGAGCCAAAATCACATGATAGCACACAGAATGAGCCGAAATTCACATTATAGCACACAGTATGAGCCGAAAATCACATTATAGCACACAGAATGAGCCGAAAATCACATGATAGCACACAGAATGAGCCGAAAATCACATGATAGCACACAGAATGAGCCAAAATCACATGATAGCACACAGAATGAGCAGAAATTCACATTATAGCACACAGAATGAGCAGAAATTCACATTATAGCACACAGAATGAGCAGAAATTCACATTATAGCACACAGAATGAGCCAAAATCACATGATAGCACACAGAATGAGCCGAAATTCACATTATAGCACACGGTATGAGCAGAAATTCACATTATAGCACACAGAATGAGCCAAAATCACATGATAGCACACAGAATGAGCCAAAATCACATGATAGCACACAGAATGAGCCAAAATCACATGATAGCACACAGAATGAGCCGAAATTCACATTATAGCACACGGTATGAGCAGAAATTCACATTATAGCACACAGAATGAGCCAAAATCACATGATAGCACACAGAATGAGCCGAAATTCACATTATAGCACACAGTATGAGCCGAAAATCACATTATAGCACACAGAATGAGCCGAAAATCACATGATAGCACACAGAATGAGCCGAAAATCACATGATAGCACACAGAATGAGCCAAAATCACATGATAGCACACAGAATGAGCAGAAATTCACATTATAGCACACAGAATGAGCAGAAATTCACATTATAGCACACAGAATGAGCAGAAATTCACATTATAGCACACAGAATGAGCCAAAATCACATGATAGCACACAGAATGAGCCGAAATTCACATTATAGCACACGGTATGAGCAGAAATTCACATTATAGCACACAGAATGAGCCAAAATCACATGATAGCACACAGAATGAGCCAAAATCACATGATAGCACACAGAATGAGCCAAAATCACATTATAGCACACAGTATGAGCCGAAAATCACATGATAGCACACTGAATGAGCCAAAATCACATGATAGCACACAGAATGAGCCAAAATCACATGATAGCACACAGAATGAGCCAAAATCACATGATAGCACACAGAATGAGCCAAAATCACATGATAGCACACAGAATGAGCCAAAATCACATGATAGCACACAGAATGAGCCAAAATCACATGATAGCACACAGAATGAGCCAAAATCACATGATAGCACACAGAATGAGCCGAAATTCACATTATAGCACACAGAATGAGCCGAAATTCACATGATAGCACACTGAATGAGCCAAAATCACATGATAGCACACAGAATGAGCCAAAATCACATGATAGCACACAGAATGAGCCGAAATTCACATTATAGCACACGGTATGAGCAGAAATTCACATTATAGCACACAGAATGAGCCAAAATCACATGATAGCACACAGAATGAGCCAAAATCACATGATAGCACACAGAATGAGCCAAAATCACATGATAGCACACAGAATGAGCCGAAATTCACATTATAGCACACGGTATGAGCAGAAATTCACATTATAGCACACAGAATGAGCCAAAATCACATGATAGCACACAGAATGAGCCGAAATTCACATTATAGCACACAGTATGAGCCGAAAATCACATTATAGCACACAGAATGAGCCGAAAATCACATGATAGCACACAGAATGAGCCGAAAATCACATGATAGCACACAGAATGAGCCAAAATCACATGATAGCACACAGAATGAGCAGAAATTCACATTATAGCACACAGAATGAGCAGAAATTCACATTATAGCACACAGAATGAGCAGAAATTCACATTATAGCACACAGAATGAGCCAAAATCACATGATAGCACACAGAATGAGCCGAAATTCACATTATAGCACACGGTATGAGCAGAAATTCACATTATAGCACACAGAATGAGCCAAAATCACATGATAGCACACAGAATGAGCCAAAATCACATGATAGCACACAGAATGAGCCAAAATCACATTATAGCACACAGTATGAGCCGAAAATCACATGATAGCACACTGAATGAGCCAAAATCACATGATAGCACACAGAATGAGCCAAAATCACATGATAGCACACAGAATGAGCCAAAATCACATGATAGCACACAGAATGAGCCAAAATCACATGATAGCACACAGAATGAGCCAAAATCACATGATAGCACACAGAATGAGCAGAAATTCACATTATAGCACACAGAATGAGCCAAAATCACATGATAGCACACAGAATGAGCCAAAATCACATGATAGCACACAGAATGAGCCAAAATCACATGATAGCACACAGAATGAGCCAAAATCACATGATAGCACACAGAATGAGCCAAAATCACATGATAGCACACAGAATGAGCCGAAATTCACATTATAGCACACGGTATGAGCAGAAATTCACATTATAGCACACAGAATGAGCCAAAATCACATGATAGCACACAGAATGAGTCAAAATCACATGATAGCACACAGAATGAGCCAAAATCACATTATAGCACACAGTATGAGCCGAAAATCACATGATAGCACACTGAATGAGCCAAAATCACATGATAGCACACAGAATGAGCCAAAATCACATGATAGCACACAGAATGAGCCAAAATCACATGATAGCACACAGAATGAGCCAAAATCACATGATAGCACACAGAATGAGCCAAAATCACATGATAGCACACAGAATGAGCAGAAATTTACATTATAGCACACAGAATGAGCCAAAATCACATGATAGCACACAGAATGAGCCAAAATCACATTATAGCACACAGAATGAGCAGAAATCACATGATAGCACACAGAATGAGCCAAAATCACATGATAGCACACAGAATGAGCCAAAATCACATGATAGCACACAGAATGAGCCAAAATCACATGATAGCACACAGAATGAGCCAAAATCACATGATAGCACACAGAATGAGCCGAAATTCACATTATAGCACACAGAATGAGCCGAAATCACATGATAGCACACAGAATGAGCCGAAATTCACATTATAGCACACAGAATGAGCCAAAATCACATGATAGCACACAGAATGAGCCAAAATCACATTATAGCACACAGTATGAGCCGAAAATCACATGATAGCACACAGAATGAGCAGAAATCACATGATAGCACACAGAATGAGCCAAAATCACATGATAGCACACAGAATGAGCCAAAATCACATGATAGCACACAGAATGAGCAGAAATCACATGATAGCACACAGAATGAGCCAAAATCACATGATAGCACACAGAATGAGCAGAAATCACATGATAGCACACAGAATGAGCAGAAATCACATTATAGCACACAGAATGAGCCGAAATTCACATTATAGCACACAGAATGAGCCGAAATCACATGATAGCACACAGAATGAGCCGAAATTCACATTATAGCACACAGAATGAGCCAAAATCACATGATAGCACACAGAATGAGCCAAAATCACATTATAGCACACAGTATGAGCCGAAAATCACATGATAGCACACAGAATGAGCAGAAATCACATGATAGCACACAGAATGAGCCAAAATCACATGATAACACACAGAATGAGCCAAAATCACATGATAGCACACAGAATGAGCAGAAATCACATGATAGCACACAGAATGAGCCAAAATCACATGATAGCACACAGAATGAGCAGAAATCACATGATAGCACACAGAATGAGCCAAAATCACATGATAGCACACAGAATGAGCAGAAATCACATTATAGCACACAGAATGAGCCGAAAATCACATGATAGCACACAGAATGAGCCAAAATCACATGATAGCACACAGAATGAGCCAAAATCACATGATAGCACACAGAATGAGCCAAAATCACATGATAGCACACAGAATGAGCCAAAATCACATGATAGCACACAGAATGAGCCAAAATCACATGATAGCACACAGAATGAGCCAAAATCACATGATAGCACACAGAATGAGCCGAAATTCACATTATAGCACACAGAATGAGCCGAAATTCACATGATAGCACACTGAATGAGCCAAAATCACATGATAGCACACAGAATGAGCCAAAATCACATGATAGCACACAGAATGAGCCGAAATTCACATTATAGCACACGGTATGAGCAGAAATTCACATTATAGCACACAGAATGAGCCAAAATCACATGATAGCACACAGAATGAGCCAAAATCACATGATAGCACACAGAATGAGCCAAAATCACATGATAGCACACAGAATGAGCCGAAATTCACATTATAGCACACGGTATGAGCAGAAATTCACATTATAGCACACAGAATGAGCCAAAATCACATGATAGCACACAGAATGAGCCGAAATTCACATTATAGCACACAGTATGAGCCGAAAATCACATTATAGCACACAGAATGAGCCGAAAATCACATGATAGCACACAGAATGAGCCGAAAATCACATGATAGCACACAGAATGAGCCAAAATCACATGATAGCACACAGAATGAGCAGAAATTCACATTATAGCACACAGAATGAGCAGAAATTCACATTATAGCACACAGAATGAGCAGAAATTCACATTATAGCACACAGAATGAGCCAAAATCACATGATAGCACACAGAATGAGCCGAAATTCACATTATAGCACACGGTATGAGCAGAAATTCACATTATAGCACACAGAATGAGCCAAAATCACATGATAGCACACAGAATGAGCCAAAATCACATGATAGCACACAGAATGAGCCAAAATCACATTATAGCACACAGTATGAGCCGAAAATCACATGATAGCACACTGAATGAGCCAAAATCACATGATAGCACACAGAATGAGCCAAAATCACATGATAGCACACAGAATGAGCCAAAATCACATGATAGCACACAGAATGAGCCAAAATCACATGATAGCACACAGAATGAGCCAAAATCACATGATAGCACACAGAATGAGCAGAAATTCACATTATAGCACACAGAATGAGCCAAAATCACATGATAGCACACAGAATGAGCCAAAATCACATGATAGCACACAGAATGAGCCAAAATCACATGATAGCACACAGAATGAGCCAAAATCACATGATAGCACACAGAATGAGCCAAAATCACATGATAGCACACAGAATGAGCCGAAATTCACATTATAGCACACGGTATGAGCAGAAATTCACATTATAGCACACAGAATGAGCCAAAATCACATGATAGCACACAGAATGAGCCAAAATCACATGATAGCACACAGAATGAGCCAAAATCACATTATAGCACACAGTATGAGCCGAAAATCACATGATAGCACACTGAATGAGCCAAAATCACATGATAGCACACAGAATGAGCCAAAATCACATGATAGCACACAGAATGAGCCAAAATCACATGATAGCACACAGAATGAGCCAAAATCACATGATAGCACACAGAATGAGCCAAAATCACATGATAGCACACAGAATGAGCAGAAATTTACATTATAGCACACAGAATGAGCCAAAATCACATGATAGCACACAGAATGAGCCAAAATCACATTATAGCACACAGAATGAGCAGAAATCACATGATAGCACACAGAATGAGCCAAAATCACATGATAGCACACAGAATGAGCCAAAATCACATGATAGCACACAGAATGAGCCAAAATCACATGATAGCACACAGAATGAGCCAAAATCACATGATAGCACACAGAATGAGCCGAAATTCACATTATAGCACACAGAATGAGCCGAAATCACATGATAGCACACAGAATGAGCCGAAATTCACATTATAGCACACAGAATGAGCCAAAATCACATGATAGCACACAGAATGAGCCAAAATCACATTATAGCACACAGTATGAGCCGAAAATCACATGATAGCACACAGAATGAGCAGAAATCACATGATAGCACACAGAATGAGCCAAAATCACATGATAGCACACAGAATGAGCCAAAATCACATGATAGCACACAGAATGAGCAGAAATCACATGATAGCACACAGAATGAGCCAAAATCACATGATAGCACACAGAATGAGCAGAAATCACATGATAGCACACAGAATGAGCAGAAATCACATTATAGCACACAGAATGAGCCGAAATTCACATTATAGCACACAGAATGAGCCGAAATCACATGATAGCACACAGAATGAGCCGAAATTCACATTATAGCACACAGAATGAGCCAAAATCACATGATAGCACACAGAATGAGCCAAAATCACATTATAGCACACAGTATGAGCCGAAAATCACATGATAGCACACAGAATGAGCAGAAATCACATGATAGCACACAGAATGAGCCAAAATCACATGATAGCACACAGAATGAGCCAAAATCACATGATAGCACACAGAATGAGCAGAAATCACATGATAGCACACAGAATGAGCCAAAATCACATGATAGCACACAGAATGAGCAGAAATCACATGATAGCACACAGAATGAGCCAAAATCACATGATAGCACACAGAATGAGCCAAAATCACATGATAGCACACAGAATGAGCCAAAATCACATTATAGCACACAGTATGAGCCGAAAATCACATGATAGCACACAGAATGAGCAGAAATCACATGATAGCACACAGAATGAGCCAAAATCACACGATAGCACACAGAATGAGCCAAAATCACATGATAGCACACAGAATGAGCAGAAATCACATGATAGCACACAGAATGAGCCAAAATCACATGATAGCACACAGAATGAGCAGAAATCACATGATAGCACACAGAATGAGCCAAAATCACATGATAGCACACAGAATGAGCCAAAATCACATGATAGCACACAGAATGAGCAGAAATCACATGATAGCACACAGAATGAGCAGAAATCACATTATAGCACACAGAATGAGCCGAAAATCACATGATAGCACACAGAATGAGCCAAAATCACATGATAGCACACAGAATGAGCAGAAATTCACATTATAGCACACAGAATGAGCAGAAATTCACATTATAGCACACAGAATGAGCAGAAATTCACATTATAGCACACAGAATGAGCCAAAATCACATGATAGCACACAGAATGAGCCGAAAATCACATGATAGCACACAGAATGAGCCAAAATCACATGATAGCACACAGAATGAGCAGAAATTCACATTATAGCACACAGAATGAGCAGAAATTCACATTATAGCACACAGAATGAGCAGAAATTCACATTATAGCACACAGAATGAGCCAAAATCACATGATAGCACACAGAATGAGCCGAAATTCACATTATAGCACACGGTATGAGCAGAAATTCACATTATAGCACACAGAATGAGCCAAAATCACATGATAGCACACAGAATGAGCCAAAATCACATGATAGCACACAGAATGAGCCAAAATCACATAATAGCACACAGTATGAGCCGAAAATCACATGATAGCACACTGAATGAGCCAAAATCACATGATAGCACACAGAATGAGCCAAAATCACATGATAGCACACAGAATGAGCCAAAATCACATGATAGCACACAGAATGAGCCAAAATCACATGATAGCACACAGAATGAGCCAAAATCACATGATAGCACACAGAATGAGCAGAAATTCACATTATAGCACACAGAATGAGCCAAAATCACATGATAGCACACAGAATGAGCCAAAATCACATGATAGCACACAGAATGAGCCAAAATCACATGATAGCACACAGAATGAGCCAAAATCACATGATAGCACACAGAATGAGCCAAAATCACATGATAGCACACAGAATGAGCCGAAATTCACATTATAGCACACGGTATGAGCAGAAATTCACATTATAGCACACAGAATGAGCCAAAATCACATGATAGCACACAGAATGAGCCAAAATCACATGATAGCACACAGAATGAGCCAAAATCACATTATAGCACACAGTATGAGCCGAAAATCACATGATAGCACACTGAATGAGCCAAAATCACATGATAGCACACAGAATGAGCCAAAATCACATGATAGCACACAGAATGAGCCAAAATCACATGATAGCACACAGAATGAGCCAAAATCACATGATAGCACACAGAATGAGCCAAAATCACATGATAGCACACAGAATGAGCAGAAATTTACATTATAGCACACAGAATGAGCCAAAATCACATGATAGCACACAGAATGAGCCAAAATCACATTATAGCACACAGAATGAGCAGAAATCACATGATAGCACACAGAATGAGCCAAAATCACATGATAGCACACAGAATGAGCCAAAATCACATGATAGCACACAGAATGAGCCAAAATCACATGATAGCACACAGAATGAGCCAAAATCACATGATAGCACACAGAATGAGCCGAAATTCACATTATAGCACACAGAATGAGCCGAAATCACATGATAGCACACAGAATGAGCCGAAATTCACATTATAGCACACAGAATGAGCCAAAATCACATGATAGCACACAGAATGAGCCAAAATCACATTATAGCACACAGTATGAGCCGAAAATCACATGATAGCACACAGAATGAGCAGAAATCACATGATAGCACACAGAATGAGCCAAAATCACATGATAGCACACAGAATGAGCCAAAATCACATGATAGCACACAGAATGAGCAGAAATCACATGATAGCACACAGAATGAGCCAAAATCACATGATAGCACACAGAATGAGCAGAAATCACATGATAGCACACAGAATGAGCAGAAATCACATTATAGCACACAGAATGAGCCGAAATTCACATTATAGCACACAGAATGAGCCGAAATCACATGATAGCACACAGAATGAGCCGAAATTCACATTATAGCACACAGAATGAGCCAAAATCACATGATAGCACACAGAATGAGCCAAAATCACATTATAGCACACAGTATGAGCCGAAAATCACATGATAGCACACAGAATGAGCAGAAATCACATGATAGCACACAGAATGAGCCAAAATCACATGATAGCACACAGAATGAGCCAAAATCACATGATAGCACACAGAATGAGCAGAAATCACATGATAGCACACAGAATGAGCCAAAATCACATGATAGCACACAGAATGAGCAGAAATCACATGATAGCACACAGAATGAGCCAAAATCACATGATAGCACACAGAATGAGCCAAAATCACATGATAGCACACAGAATGAGCCAAAATCACATTATAGCACACAGTATGAGCCGAAAATCACATGATAGCACACAGAATGAGCAGAAATCACATGATAGCACACAGAATGAGCCAAAATCACATGATAGCACACAGAATGAGCCAAAATCACATGATAGCACACAGAATGAGCAGAAATCACATGATAGCACACAGAATGAGCCAAAATCACATGATAGCACACAGAATGAGCCAAAATCACATGATAGCACACTGAATGAGCCGAAAATCACATGATAGCACACAGAATGAGCAGAAATCACATGATAGCACACAGAATGAGCCAAAATCACATGATAGCACACAGAATGAGCCAAAATCACATGATAGCACACAGAATGAGCCGAAATTCACATTATAGCACACAGAATGAGCCGAAATTCACATGATAGCACACTGAATGAGCCAAAATCACATGATAGCACACAGAATGAGCCAAAATCACATGATAGCACACAGAATGAGCCGAAATTCACATTATAGCACACGGTATGAGCAGAAATTCACATTATAGCACACAGAATGAGCCAAAATCACATGATAGCACACAGAATGAGCCAAAATCACATGATAGCACACAGAATGAGCCAAAATCACATGATAGCACACAGAATGAGCCGAAATTCACATTATAGCACACGGTATGAGCAGAAATTCACATTATAGCACACAGAATGAGCCAAAATCACATGATAGCACACAGAATGAGCCGAAATTCACATTATAGCACACAGTATGAGCCGAAAATCACATTATAGCACACAGAATGAGCCGAAAATCACATGATAGCACACAGAATGAGCCGAAAATCACATGATAGCACACAGAATGAGCCAAAATCACATGATAGCACACAGAATGAGCAGAAATTCACATTATAGCACACAGAATGAGCAGAAATTCACATTATAGCACACAGAATGAGCAGAAATTCACATTATAGCACACAGAATGAGCCAAAATCACATGATAGCACACAGAATGAGCCGAAATTCACATTATAGCACACGGTATGAGCAGAAATTCACATTATAGCACACAGAATGAGCCAAAATCACATGATAGCACACAGAATGAGCCAAAATCACATGATAGCACACAGAATGAGCCAAAATCACATGATAGCACACAGAATGAGCAGAAATCACATGATAGCACACAGAATGAGCCAAAATCACATGATAGCACACAGAATGAGCCAAAATCACATGATAGCACACAGAATGAGCAGAAATCACATGATAGCACACAGAATGAGCCAAAATCACATGATAGCACACAGAATGAGCCAAAATCACATGATAGCACACAGAATGAGCCAAAATCACATGATAGCACACAGAATGAGCCAAAATCACATGATAGCACACAGAATGAGCAGAAATCACATGATAGCACACAGAATGAGCCAAAATCACATGATAGCACACAGAATGAGCCAAAATCACATGATAGCACACAGAATGAGCCAAAATCACATGATAGCACACAGAATGAGCCGAAATTCACATTATAGCACACGGTATGAGCAGAAATTCACATTATAGCACACAGAATGAGCCAAAATCACATGATAGCACACAGAATGAGCCAAAATCACATGATAGCACACAGAATGAGCCAAAATCACATTATAGCACACAGTATGAGCCGAAAATCACATGATAGCACACTGAATGAGCCAAAATCACATGATAGCACACAGAATGAGCCAAAATCACATGATAGCACACAGAATGAGCCAAAATCACATGATAGCACACAGAATGAGCCAAAATCACATGATAGCACACAGAATGAGCCAAAATCACATGATAGCACACAGAATGAGCAGAAATTTACATTATAGCACACAGAATGAGCCAAAATCACATGATAGCACACAGAATGAGCCAAAATCACATTATAGCACACAGAATGAGCAGAAATCACATGATAGCACACAGAATGAGCCAAAATCACATGATAGCACACAGAATGAGCCAAAATCACATGATAGCACACAGAATGAGCCAAAATCACATGATAGCACACAGAATGAGCCAAAATCACATGATAGCACACAGAATGAGCCGAAATTCACATTATAGCACACAGAATGAGCCGAAATCACATGATAGCACACAGAATGAGCCGAAATTCACATTATAGCACACAGAATGAGCCAAAATCACATGATAGCACACAGAATGAGCCAAAATCACATTATAGCACACAGTATGAGCCGAAAATCACATGATAGCACACAGAATGAGCAGAAATCACATGATAGCACACAGAATGAGCCAAAATCACATGATAGCACACAGAATGAGCCAAAATCACATGATAGCACACAGAATGAGCAGAAATCACATGATAGCACACAGAATGAGCCAAAATCACATGATAGCACACAGAATGAGCAGAAATCACATGATAGCACACAGAATGAGCAGAAATCACATTATAGCACACAGAATGAGCCGAAATTCACATTATAGCACACAGAATGAGCCGAAATCACATGATAGCACACAGAATGAGCCGAAATTCACATTATAGCACACAGAATGAGCCAAAATCACATGATAGCACACAGAATGAGCCAAAATCACATTATAGCACACAGTATGAGCCGAAAATCACATGATAGCACACAGAATGAGCAGAAATCACATGATAGCACACAGAATGAGCCAAAATCACATGATAGCACACAGAATGAGCCAAAATCACATGATAGCACACAGAATGAGCAGAAATCACATGATAGCACACAGAATGAGCCAAAATCACATGATAGCACACAGAATGAGCAGAAATCACATGATAGCACACAGAATGAGCCAAAATCACATGATAGCACACAGAATGAGCCAAAATCACATGATAGCACACAGAATGAGCCAAAATCACATTATAGCACACAGTATGAGCCGAAAATCACATGATAGCACACAGAATGAGCAGAAATCACATGATAGCACACAGAATGAGCCAAAATCACATGATAGCACACAGAATGAGCCAAAATCACATGATAGCACACAGAATGAGCAGAAATCACATGATAGCACACAGAATGAGCCAAAATCACATGATAGCACACAGAATGAGCCAAAATCACATGATAGCACACTGAATGAGCCGAAAATCACATGATAGCACACAGAATGAGCAGAAATCACATGATAGCACACAGAATGAGCCAAAATCACATGATAGCACACAGAATGAGCCAAAATCACATGATAGCACACAGAATGAGCCGAAATTCACATTATAGCACACAGAATGAGCCGAAATTCACATGATAGCACACTGAATGAGCCAAAATCACATGATAGCACACAGAATGAGCCAAAATCACATGATAGCACACAGAATGAGCCGAAATTCACATTATAGCACACGGTATGAGCAGAAATTCACATTATAGCACACAGAATGAGCCAAAATCACATGATAGCACACAGAATGAGCCAAAATCACATGATAGCACACAGAATGAGCCAAAATCACATGATAGCACACAGAATGAGCCGAAATTCACATTATAGCACACGGTATGAGCAGAAATTCACATTATAGCACACAGAATGAGCCAAAATCACATGATAGCACACAGAATGAGCCGAAATTCACATTATAGCACACAGTATGAGCCGAAAATCACATTATAGCACACAGAATGAGCCGAAAATCACATGATAGCACACAGAATGAGCCGAAAATCACATGATAGCACACAGAATGAGCCAAAATCACATGATAGCACACAGAATGAGCAGAAATTCACATTATAGCACACAGAATGAGCAGAAATTCACATTATAGCACACAGAATGAGCAGAAATTCACATTATAGCACACAGAATGAGCCAAAATCACATGATAGCACACAGAATGAGCCGAAATTCACATTATAGCACACGGTATGAGCAGAAATTCACATTATAGCACACAGAATGAGCCAAAATCACATGATAGCACACAGAATGAGCCAAAATCACATGATAGCACACAGAATGAGCCAAAATCACATGATAGCACACAGAATGAGCAGAAATCACATGATAGCACACAGAATGAGCCAAAATCACATGATAGCACACAGAATGAGCCAAAATCACATGATAGCACACAGAATGAGCAGAAATCACATTATAGCACACAGAATGAGCCGAAAATCACATGATAGCACACAGAATGAGCAGAAATCACATGATAGCACACAGAATGAGCCAAAATCACATGATAGCACACAGAATGAGCCAAAATCACATGATAGCACACAGAATGAGCAGAAATCACATGATAGCACACAGAATGAGCCAAAATCACATGATAGCACACAGAATGAGCCAAAATCACATGATAGCACACAGAATGAGCCAAAATCACATGATAGCACACAGAATGAGCCAAAATCACATGATAGCACACAGAATGAGCCGAAATTCACATTATACAACATACAGTAGATTTAGACAAAATTCACATATGCCACACAGTATGATCCACAACTCAGGGCCAGGG
This sequence comes from Pseudophryne corroboree, assembly GCF_028390025.1. Lineage (NCBI taxonomy): Eukaryota > Metazoa > Chordata > Amphibia > Anura > Myobatrachidae > Pseudophryne > Pseudophryne corroboree. The sequence continues at coordinate 1,234,939,595 of NC_086444.1, read as the reverse complement.
AGATTGGCAGCAGGGACAGGGAGAGGGAGAGGGACACAGGGAAGCAGGGTAAGAGTACCTAAGATGAGCAGCGGAGGACGTGGGCGGCGGCAGTGTGCAGAATGTGGCTGGCGCGGGTGAGGAGAATAGCAAGCCGCAAGAGCATCCTCACACTTCTCCCTCCTAGAGTCCCGGCGGCGTGATGACGTTCAGACCCGGCCGCGGCGGAGTCCTCCTCTTCCAGCAGGGGGGGGGGGGGGATTGGGATGCGATCAAAACTGAGCCGCGGCGGAGTCTTCTTGTTGCAGGCGGGGGTATATGATTTTGCGGAGGGGCGATCGTAAGACAAATAGAGCACTGCAGTTACGATCGCACCCTCGCCGAATCAAAATCATATACCCCCGCCTGCAACAAGAAGACTCCGCCGCGGCTCAGTTTTCATCGCATCCCCCCCTAGCAGGTGCGAGTGCGGCTCTTGTTTGGTGTCACCCCACTGAAGGGTGACACCGGGGTGCGGGCGGCACCCCCCCGCACCCGCCACTGCCGGTAGCAGAGGTACAGATGGGGAAAGGAGCAGAGACAGACAGGCACATGGAGGGGGAGAGGGGCACACGGCGCATGGGGGCAGAGTCACAGAGGGGGGGAAGGGGGGGGGAGACTCAGATGGGGAAAGTACCAAGATATACAGACTGTACAGATATAGGAAAGTGAGCGAGGCACTTATGGGAAAGGGAACTGCGGCATAGAAGGGTTGAGGGGCAGAGGCACAGACGGAGGGGTGACAAAAACACAGCTGATATAGGTGAAAGGTTCACTTGGGTAAGTAGGAGCAGAGGCACACATGGGGATATAGGGAAAGAGTAACACATGGGTATACAGGGGAAGGAGGCACACATGGGGATACAGGGGAAAGAGGCACACATGGAGATACAGGGGAAAGAGGCACACATGGAGATACAGGGGAACACCTGGGGATTCAGGGGAAAGAGGCACACCTGGGGATACAGGGGAAAGAGGCACACCTGGGGATACAGGGGAAAGAGGCACACATGTGGATACAGGGGAAAGAGGCACACCTGGGGATACAGGGGAAAGAGGCACACCTGGGGATACAGGGGAAAGAGGCACACCTGGGGATACAGGGGAAAGAGGCACACATGTGGATACAGGGGAAAGAGGCACACCTGGGGATACAGGGGAAAGAGGCACACATGTGGATACAGGGGAAAGAGGCACACCTGGGGATACAGGGGAAAGAGGCACACCTGGGGATACAGGGGAAAGAGGCACACCTGGGGATACAGGGGAAAGAGGCACACATGTGGATACAGGGGAAAGAGGCACACCTGGGGATACAGGGGAAAGAGGCACACCTGGGAATGTAGGGGAAGGAAGCATACCTGGGAAACTTGTGAGAGCTAGAAGAAGCAGGAGAAGGAGGAGAACAGAGGAGCAGCAGGAGACCTGGGGGCGGGGCAACATGCAGTGCAGTAAATATAACTGAAGAGAGGAAACTACTGAGCTAGTCGGGACTCGGGAGAGATTTAAGTGAATGCCCTGAGAGGCTGCTGCGACTGGAGAGTGGGGGAGGGGGGCACACAACCCCCATGCTGGTAACTACAACCTGCATGTAAAGATAAAATGCTGCCAGTGGGGCCACTAGCACTGATGATCCCAGCCCTGGGCTGCTTCCTCCTCACAGACATCTGCCTGCCTGCAGCCGCGATCATCAGCACAAGCATGGCCCCTGTACACAGTGACACTGTACTTCCCCCACACTTCTCAGCTGTACCTGCCGCCGGCCACTTCAATCAATCCTGCCCCTCAGCAATGCCAGCATTCGCCAGCTTGTAAATAGCTGCCCTCCGCCTTGCCCCACATAGCGCTGATGGGAGCCGCGCCTCTGAGGGGAGGGGACTCGGAGTGAAGAGTCTGAAGATCCGGCCAGGGGGATCGTGCTGACAGTCAGTGCCCCGTCCTGTGCTGTCATCTAGCTTGCCGCTGCCTGTCAGCTGTTGACAGGCGCAGAAAGCAGCGGAGCGCGGGGTGAGCTCCTATTGAGCCTGCAGCGCTTAGTGCCGGGGAAGAGGAGGTGTGGACGTCGCTGCTGACATGTCTATGTCAGTTCTTTTGATGGGATTAGGGTGCGGCTGGGAGTGCAGGGCTCTATTTGGTGTCACCCTATTGAAGGGTTACACCCGGGTGCGGGCCGCACCCCCCGCACCCCCCTCATGACGCCACTGGGGAAATGGCGCCCTGGGGCTGGGGGAGGGGCTTCAGGTCTAAGCCTTATCCCCCTGCTGGCAAAACCACCGGGTACTGTGGGCTACTGAAAATGGTTTATAGAGAGAAAACCTGACCTGCACCCATGCCCTGGTGATCTAGTGGGATTGCCTGTACTGTCACAGTGTCCACCGACAGCACGCACGGCCCGCCTTCCACTGACCACGCTGGATTGCGATAAAGACCAGGTGAAGCAAGCAGGACCCACTTACCACCTCCCGAAGCACGGCCATGTGATCCCGGAGAGCCCTCGTCGTGTGTGCCTGACGTTAAAAAAACCGGAGCCTCCTGCTGTATTTAGCAGGCAACCAGGGCTCGGGAGTGTACAGCGCCGCTGGGGAGAGCTTGAGCTGCAGCAGTGAATGTCTTCAGACATTTACCACCGCTGCTGCCCTTGAAGTCTTCACTTTTTTCTTCAAAAAAAGGCTCTTCTTAGGGCTGCCTGGAGCAGCCCCTCTGTTATGTGCCTGCTTACTGCAGCACCAACTACAAAACTGAGCTCCTGTGCAGGGAGGCGGGGTTATAGAGGAGGCTGCGCTGTGCATTCTGGGAACAGTCAAAGCTTTGAGCCTGTTGGTGCCTCGGATCAAGATCCTACTATACACCCCAATGTCTATCCTTGTGGAGCCCAGTGTACCCCGCAGCAGAAAGTAATCATAGACTTTTTACATGCATAGTCAGGAGTGTATTGACTAACCATTTTTGTCTACTCAGTTTTCCAATGTTGCATTTATTTCACTAATGAGACAGTCAGAGGAAGTGATAACACAACACACTGTATGAATGAAATAAAAATCTTAAAGAAACATTTGCCACAAAACATCATATTGATTATAGCAAAAGGATTTGTTCTTTTAATAATAACTTACACAGTTGTAAAGGTGTTAATATGGTTGGTAAAAAGGTTGCTTAGGCCCAACCACTATTGTGATTGATGAAATATATGATCAGCTTGGCAATACCCCCACCTACTACCAGAATATGTACCCACAGCTTGAGCCAGACATGTGTTCCATTTACAGTGAAGAGCTGACTCCTGGTGAACAAAGAATGTGCAAGAATTACAAAGCAATTCTTGTTTACCTGAACATTAATTAGTACGATAATTATTTTGGAGAGTACAGACTTGTGTTTCAACAGGGGATGGGTGGACTATTAAGAGCTGAGGGTCCCCATATGTATATAATCTGCAGCAGTTTGTATACAGTATGTATGAGCACCTGTTGATACAACGCAAGACCGTGATCTCAGGCAGATAAAAGGTAATAGGCTATGTAATAATAAAAAGATGGGAAATGAGAAATGTGATTTTATAGTCAGCAGCCATGTTTTTCTTCAGTCACCATTTTACTACTAGTTTAAGCTTATTCATTAGCAGAAACTTACAAGTAGCCTAGGAGCTTTACTGTGAAACTCTAAGAGGAACATTTTAGCAAGAAACAGTAAGAGGATTTCACCCATGTAATGTGCTACAAATATGGAACCACTTTACAAGTAAATCAGAAAATCTTGAAACCACAGAGTTATCCTATGTTTATCCTATGGTTGTTCTCACTAGCTGGTACTGAGCTCAGACCAGGGGTCCTGACACACATAAGAGCACACCTAGCCGTTACCCAACTGAGGGTCCACATTTAGATCCCACACCATATATTCATACATAGAGAAAGTTGTCCCCATCATGGATGCCTATGCCTCTGCATCACCAGCATTGGCATCTGGTTTACTTCAAGTCATCATTCCTGAGTACTTGTATCTGCCTTTTATTAGTTGTATATATGCTTTCTTGATGGTCTACATGAGCTGCATTTGCATAAATACACCATATAAAATAGTGCCAGAACTCAGGGTTTACATATTGGGCCCGGTGAAGTTGGTGACGACACCCTTGTGTCTGTATTAGCAGCATGCTGTGGGCTAGAGTGGGAACACAGCTCTCTTACAGAGGGTCTAGTAAAGGTTCCTGGCAGGTTTGATGCAGATGGTCAGAAGCCTAATAATGGCATCCCAAATATCAGAATCCCAACACTTTTTATTTAGCATACTAACACTACCCCTCACTTTTCCCCCAACCACAGCCATCACCTTCGTAGCCTAGTCCTAACCCTCCCATCTCACAGCCTAAACCTTTCCCACCCCTCCCACAGTCTAACTCTCCACATTCTCCCACTAGTGATTAAAATGAACACAACTTCTCCCCGCAGCCTAACTGTATCCTTCCCCAGCATACTTACTGTACATTTGGGATTATGACTGCTGAGATTCCGGCATCAGGTTTTTCAGTGGTGTCGGGATTCCGGTACCAGTCTTCTAACCATTGGCATCCTATCATCGGGATGCCAACTAAAACCCCTACCAGATTTATGTGTGCAGTCATGTGTTGTGGCACTTAGTGAAAAATTCAAATCTATCATTCCCCACTTTGCTAATAGAGTACTGTCCAAATGTCAGGCTGTTTTTCCTGTGCTCCAGTGTTACTAATCCAGACTGCTGATTGCTACTCCGTGTTCTTTTCCAGCTTTATTCTGACTTCGCTTTATGACTTCTCCTTGATAACCTGGTTATCTGATTCCTCTGGACACTTCTCTAGTACTACTCACACACTGTGCCCTCTGCATTTGCATAATCTCATTTTTTAGTAGAGAAATGTCAAAGTCAAAAATATTACATACACAGCAAATACAAACTCCAAATAGATGGGTCCCTGTGTGTGCGCATACACGCAGCTTGCACAGCGATATATGGTAGCAAACGCATTCACACAGACAAGCCAGAAAGATATATTCAACACATATTTCATACAACACATAAATTAAACATGTCAAGCACCAGACATTATAATGTATTTATATAGGAGAGTAATACCATCTCATATATGTGTATTATTGGAATGTAACAAGTTAAACATATCATGCTTGGTGTCAAAATTATCATGGGAATGAGTGTGTTCATTTTTTAGCAATGGGTAGATTGTAGCACATTGCAACAATTAGTTATTATTAAATGTAGGAATATGAAGCCACAATTCTAAAGTGAACAAAGAACTTCCTGGAAGACAGCATGGCTAATCCCTATGATGTCATCTTCAAGGCAGGACGTTACTTGCGTATGAACTGACCAATAACACATCATGAATGAGAGATCACCCTCCCCTGGACCAATAACAGAAGACTCAGTCCCAGACATGTACTTTCCCCAATGCACAGAATATAGGTATTTTCTCTCACCCAAGAAGTTCTGTGTTGTTTTGTTAGTTGCTGTTGGGGCAGATTCAAAGGTGAAGCAGAATATGCATTGAGCATGGGACAGGGGGAATTATGCTGGCTGTAATTGATCCTTATGTAGCTACAATTGCTTCTTGTGTAATTGTAACACTGTAACCATGTATGTACTGTACATGTGTTATATGGTATGCATACCCTTTTAATATCAAATATATACATCTCTGAGCATTGGACCTCAGTAATACAATGTGTGCGAGTTCTTGTTTTCTCTTAAGGGATGTAGAGTAAGTGACGTACAGCACACTTTTATCATATATGGTAATAAGATGTGCCTTGCGTCCGAAGCATATATTAACACTGGCATTTCAAATATTTATTAGAGATAATCTGAACTTCTCAGTTGGGTGCTCATCCGGGATATCATGTACTTAATGTTGCACTGTACAGATGCTACTGTGGTATACCAGCTAAAGGTGGACGCATCTAAATGCTGCTGAACTGCATGCCATTTTTTTTGTGTTGTCAGTAAGTTGTTGATATCAATCAGGGGACAATATATTTCTTTGTTGTTTGAGTGTGACAAAAATGCACAATATTTGAAATGCTACAGCTTTTATTGTTGCTAAACAAAGTTCAATAAATCATATTGTGTTCGATTCAAATTGGATTGTTTATCTATTAAGTAAATTTAAAAAGTATGTAAAAGTTGGTACATAGGTATTATACAGCTGTGAAAGCATGCTGAGGCCTATTCGCATACTGCTAACGTAGGCCTGAACCAGAAAAGCTTTGGTCGTGCTGAAAAATTGTCTGTAATTGTTGTTACCATGCAGTGGGAATTGTATCTTAGGGCAACTACCGGTGCTGGTATAAATTGGGATTTATTTGTGACAAAACAGCTAGCCACATGGTATTCTGGCCACATGGTGTGACCACCATTTTGTCTATACACATGGCTTGGGAAGGGGGAGGAGCAGTGGCCATTATAGGTACATAAGGTCACTCCCTATCCACCTAGCTAACAGCTGACTTTCAGGTTGTTAAACAATCTGTTTCCTTTGTCACAAATAAGCAATATGTATGTACAAATCCAACACCATTTAAAAGCTACCAATGAATTTAACTAACCCATGGCATAGTCAATTCTAAATAGTGTTTCAATTGGGCCTAGAGAGAGAAATAATAAATAAATAAATACTTGATGTAAAAATTACACACAGATGAAGAGTTTTTTTCTCTCCAGGATTTGTTAACCCTCTGCTTGCTCGATTGAAATGTTAATTAACCTGTTCAACCAGCCTGGACAATAAGCATGTGACCATCTGTTGATATGCAAATTAGAGGCTCTGTAGAAAATTACATTAATTCAGTATGTGTGTGTGAATACATATGCTGTGTGAGGGGTTTCAAAGAAGTGCAATAAATAATGTGTATATATATATATATATATATATATATGTTATTATATTATTATTATTATTATTATTATTATTATTATATTGGTATTTATATCATCATATGTTCTGCAAGATAGCTATCCAATCTGAATCATAGCATTTAAATGATAGTCAATAGCCATATTATATTCAAGTGTTTTAAAAATGATTGTTAAAGTGTTATTGTTAATGAAAATGCACAAAATATTTGCATTTCATAAGTGCTACCTAAAAGTTTAGGTAACACATAGCAGAAGCATTCCGGGAGGGAACTTCCGGTGCTCAAAGGGAACATGGAAGCATTTATCTAACTACTACTACTACACAATACAAAAAAAGGTTTTTTTTAATTGTTTATTGTTGTAAAGTTGGGTAACAGAGTGTGGCAAGCTGCGTGCAAAGGTATGCAGCGATACACATTTGCATACGCAAGTATACACGTGTCATAGTACAATAGTACGTGGATGCACAGGCAGGAAACATGAGTGTGTATTTACACAAGCAGAAGTTAGCCGCATAATAGAAATTGATTGTTAAGGTGGGATAAAAAACATTTTAACAGGTAACTTTCCGATTTTAAAGCACATTACTATAATACTTTGTTTAAAGTGTAATACCTTTAAGGGGGGGTGTTATCAATTACTGGTAAATTACTTTTTTTTCAGTACAGATAATCTAAAAGTATGGGTTGTTGAAAAGTAAGTGTGAGTGGATTGAACCAGGACAAAGCGGGATCTTGTCGTTGAGACACTGAGTTAGCAGAGGCTCGGTGGTGGGAGGTTAGCAACCTTACGTTTTATTGGTATTTTAGGCACATGGTGTGTGTGTGTGTTCTTTTTCAAGGTAAAAATGTGCAGAGGAGCGTGATATGTTGACTAAAGGGTTGGTGTTACACTCCGGCTGAGGAGCGCAGCTTGTTGATTCGACTCCCATGAACATAGGGTGTATAGATAACAAGTATCCATAAGCTGTGCAGTTGGACCACGTGTGTGTATGTGTGTGTGTGATATGCAGCGCAATGTGATATAATTTGCGTAATTCTGCACAATTGTGTCATCATATGCGCTGTGTAAAGCATACACAGATGTGATTTGTGTAAAGTAAAGGAATTTTTCGCTGACTCTCAGGAAATATTCCTGGTGGACATTAATTGGAAAGGGTGATCTATAAGTTGTTTCTCACCCAAGAAAATTCCAGTTGATAGAAACCCAAAAGTAGCAGGCCTGTAACCTCCACTGAAAAAGGTGGGGTATTAATTTATTGCTGTTTACACTTCAATACTTCCAGTGCTGAGGTGTCTGGTAAGGGCCTAGTCTGTGTACGCGGGGGTCACTAATGGAGTGGGCCGTCGTACTGGCCAGCAGAGGCCGGAGTGGATGAAAAGCACTCAAAGGGACTTTTCACCGTCATCTTGTGTGGGCCATTTGGTGTTTTGTGAAAAAAGCCCACAATGGGAGCCAAAATGGGCATGCAAGAAGCAATCAGGAGCTAAGGTTTAGGCTGAGGAGCAGAGACCAAGAGGGTGCACTCTGTATATTAAGAGTAGGAAGTATGGTCCATACACAGAGGATTTTTGTAATGATTGAGTACATATGAATGGTGGAATATCATTTCCAGTGATTGGTGGTTTTGATCCTGAGGTATTGCAGGTAGTATGTTTAATCAAAGTCATATAAGACAAGAACGAAAACATAACTATTTGAACTCGTAGCAACAATGAATAAGAAAAAAAGAGAAAGCAAGTACACTGCCATATATGGATGTGGAAGCAGTTGCAGCCAGCATATAAACTATAGAAAATAATAATAATAAAAATATGAATGTCACCTACAGTATATATGTCCTAATGAACGTCAAAGTTTTATTTAGGAGGAGAAGGTGACCTGACCAGTTTCAGCCATTTCTCATGCACTCAGAGGAGTATCCAACCGGTAAAAGAGGAGCTGTAGCCTGTAGGGAAAGTGGCTGAGACCAGTGGAACTGATAAGTATGAAGTCATTCAAGTACATATATAGTAAATTCCCCAAAAAATAAAATAAAAATCAAGAAAGTAATGTCATAAATGGAGATTATCCTGTCCGCACATTAGTATTTCCCAGTAGGAAAGTGGACAAAGATAGGGTAACCCCCGGGTATTTCTTTTAAATTGCCACATAAGAAGTATTATTTTTAGGAATGCCCTTGTCTAGATAAGCTCGGGAATGTTTGTTGGACCATGTACAGATCCTTAATATGGGATGAGAAGGATTGAATGAATACTTTGCATGATCTAGAAGCTTGTTTTTTTTTGTTTTTTTTTTGCAGTACTAGAAAATTCTCCGTCAGGATAAGAACACTGCTAAACACTAATTCTGCAAACCCTTTTCTTTTTTTCCTAGCAGCAGTGGCCCCTGACTAACTTAATCGACAGAGATTTTGTTTTGTTAATTGAAATGTGAAATACATATATTGTACTCCCACTCAGGAAGTACAAGGTATGTTAGAAACTCCTCAAAGACTAATGTTGCATTCCACTGTTCTAGAGTCATGTCCATCACAGCTAGAGGAAATCATCTCACAGATACCGGGTTCCCTATGAAATTAGGATGAAGAGGACACTGGATTGATGGCTGAGGTAGTCCCAGTATTGACACTGCAAGCACAAGATTTAAGGGGGGTAGACCAAGTAGTTAATAAATTCCCCATAGTGCCCAATCCAGCTGTCATTTTAATAAAATCCTCTCCACCTCTACAAACTTATCTGTCACCAACCTTTATTCTGTTTCTTCACAGTTTATTCTTCATCTTTGCGTTCACAAAGGGGGTACACTTCATGGACCCAATTCTCCAAAGGTTTCAAGTGACAGCCTTAATATTTTCCCCCGAGCCCTACATGACTGTTTACAGTCCTTTCAGCCTGAGAGTGGGTCGGTGCTGATACAATATGTTGATGACTTGTTGTTGGGTGCTGATTCATTTGAGTCGTCCCTGGCAGATACAAAACAGGTTCTGTTTCGTCTCTTCCAGCAGGACACAAGTTTTCAAGGGATAACCTACAGTTGCTTAGGACAAGGGTCAAATACCTGGTACGTAGTACTTGTACATGATTTCACAGTTCATAGACCACATGCCGTATTGGTCCTTCAAAGTTCTGCCTGAACCCGGTATGTCTCATCAGCACGATGGCACCAGTATTACTGCAATGTGCCTTGCCATGCACAAAGGGTGGACGATGAGAATACTGGTGAAGGGAAATTTTGTATAGACACTGATATGCATGATGGTATGGAATATCTGAATCAGACCATTACTACAAGACCAGACATAAATGACAGCCCATTAGTGAAGGCAGACCTAATATTCTTTTTCTATTTTTTTTCCCTCTAGAGATGTTTTTTTTTTCTTTTTTTGAGTTATGCTCATGGTATTCTACATTTGCAAACACACAACAACTATGTTAAGATTCAAATTTGTGTTCCCTACAGGAAAAGGAGGTCTGGAAGGCGAAGGGTTTTGGTCAGGAGTTCTCAGGACTCTGGAGAGATGGACAAGGTAAGCCAGTGGCCCTCAGGACGTATCTCCCAAGCCTAGCTTAGGCAGCACATAGTCTGACTCCCCTAGGGTAAGGAAGGTATGTGCAACTTGGTAAGAGCTTACTGGTGTGCACCAGGTTTCTCTTCTCAGGCAAGCAGGAAAGCAATGACCTGTCTTACTTGCATGAGAAAGAACATTTGGTAAGGTAGCACCAACAGAGCCATCCCATATTCCTCCTGCAGACGGACCTTTTCCGGTAATACAAATCGACTTCATACAGTTAACACCCTGTAGGAATCTGAAATATGTATTTGTGTACCCTGATGTTTTCTCAAACTGGGTAGAGGCATTTCCTGCCGCCACAAATACTGCTGTGTTTACCGCAAAGAAAATTGTGCAGAATTTTGTGTGCAGATATGGTATCCTTAGGAGTAGGAGCAAAGTGATAGCTTGAAACTGGACTATTGTGGTCATAGACACTGCCACTAGTGATATGTAGCATCGGAACAACTCCCATATCCCCAGTTAATGAATCAGCATCTTTAAAATTTTTGTTTTGTTTCTTTAGTGCTTTTTTTTTGGAAGACAACCTCCTGTCATGATCGATCCACACCGTGATCAGAAATACATCAATGAGGTGACAGTACAGTACCTTATCGAGATGAGCCAGTATTTTAGAACTTAACAAATGAACTTGAAACTGTTGATTCCTGATATGCCAACTACTAACTGTCTTGTTTGTGAACCAAGGGACTATGTGATAGATCTTACGCTCAGGTTGTCTATTAGACAGGTAGGAAGGACCGTACCAAGTTTTGTTGACAGCACGATCCCAGTGAAAGTACCCGAGAGACAGACTTGGGTCCATCAATTCTCATTGCAGGAAAGTCGGTAGTCCGGAAGGAACTCATAAAGGGAGTGAGATCGCAGAAATATCACCCAAGAGTTTGTTCCGTGAAGACTGAGAGGCGACACTGTTGAACACTACCTGAGCGTACTAAAGGACTACAGAAAGACCAGTCGTAATGGATTTGCTATGGGCAAGATTTGTTTTGTTCTATCTTTCTTTTTTCCCTTTGACAAACTTTTTTTTCAGGACATTCTATTTTTGTGAGGTTTTCATGAGGAGTCGAGTGTGGGACTGGAACTGATTCTGGAGAAAGGATTGATGCCTTTATAGGATCCCAGGATCAGCCTATCACTTTGTTAAAACCAGAGAAAATCAAAGGTCTAGTAGTGACGGAGTTCGGAGGTAATGTGATAGGCTATTGTCTGAAGAATACTCTACTTTGTAGTTATTATGACCCTATAATTGAAAATGAGTGTATCCTGAGATGTCAGTCTAGCAATAAGGCAGCATTTGACAGACATCCCTTGAGTGATTACCACTCACTAGTGGGTAAGTTCTTAAACCAAACGGAATGTTGAATGTGCTCACAGGTACCTCTAAGACCGAATAATGCAGTATTAGTGCCATATTCTTTAGCGTTAGCTGAGGTACTTGAATTACATGGAGGGGGGGACCGGTAGAGAAGGAATATAATATAACTAGACCCCCTAGTCTTTTTAAATCCACCAGTACCATAGATAAATCCCTGGTATGTTTAAATCTCACCACTTTCAGGAAATCAGAAAATTGGGAGGTAATCAGGAACAATAAGACAATGGCTTTTTCACACATAACAGATAAAGAACTCATTAATATATGTGGAAGAAAAGTGTATGAGTGGCTCTCCCCAAACTCCAAAGGTTTATGTTATCTAGGAAGGACACTACCTGAAATAATAACCCTTGTTCAATGATGAAACAGACCTAGCATACATTCCAGAAATGAAAACAATGTTCAGGGAATGATAGGAATATATAGCAGGAAAATTTTATATGTCTCTTTCACGATTTGTTTGTGTTTTCTCCCTCTACCCAGCAAAACCTCTATCGATTCCGAACATCAGTGTACAAAGATGTAGGTGCATGTATTTGTGCAACGTTCGTTCAAATCAGACATCATAGGCCATATCACTGTCCCAGCAAATTCAATAGGTTAAATGTCATCCCACACCTAACGAGTGGTCCCGTGCCCACCGAGTACATATAGAGGATGTCTCTTCCTCCTCCCTGTCTTCCCCAAATATAGTCAATGTCTGATTAGCTAAATTAATACATATGTGTGTCTAGGTCACAGATTATGTGTTTGAAATATATATTTTTTTAATTATGTTTAGTAAGTTATGACAGTTATTGTCTACTGACAAAGGGTGAACTGTCAAAGTCAAAAATATTACATACACAGCACATAAAACTCCGAACAGATAGTAGTGTGCACAGCGATATATGGTAGCATACACATTCACACAGACAAACCAGAAAGATATATTCAACACATATTTCATACAACACATAAATTAAACATGTCAAGCACCAGACATTATAATGTATTTATATAGGAGAGTTATAACATCATATACATGTGTATTATTGGAACGGAACATGTTAAACATGTCATGCTTGCTGTCAAAATGATCAGGGGAATGAGTGTGTTAATTTGATAGCAATGGGTAGATTATAGCACATTGCAACGATTAGTTATGATTAAATGCAGGAATATGAAGCCACAATTTTAAATTTAACAAAGAACTTCCTGAAAGACAGAATGGCTAATTACTATGATGTGATATTCAAGGCAGGACATTGCTTGCATATGAACTGACAAATAACACATCATGAATGAGAGATCACCCTCCCTTGGACCCATAACAAAAGACTCAGTCCCAGACATGTACTTCTCCCAATACACAATATATAGGTATTTTCCCTCACCCAAGAAGTTCTGTGTTATTTTGTTAGTTGCTGTTGGGGCAGATTCAAAGATGGAGCAGACTGTGCATTGAGCATGGGACAGGGTGAAGTTTGCTGGCTGTAATTGATCCTTATGTAACTACAACTGCTTCTTGTGTAATTGCAACTGTAAACATATATATACTGTACATGTGTTATATGGTATGCATACCCTTTTAATATCAAATACATCTCTGAGTGTTGGACCTCAGTAATACAATGTGTGCAAGAGCTTGTTTTCTCTTAAGGAATGTAGTGTTTGAGATGTACAGCGCACTTTTATCGTACATGGTAATAAAATGCGACTTGCGTCCGCAGCATATATTAATGCTGGCATTTTAAATATTTATTAGAAATAATCTCAACTTCTCAGAAAATGTACACAATACACGTAATACACAATGACACATGTAGTTCTACATCAGTTCCTTCATCTGGAGCTCTGAAAACCATGTTTTTCTGTTTATAAATTGTCTTAAACTCATCCGGGATGAAACACAGATCTTAAAATTAAGGTAACAAAGATATCTTATTATAAAAATTAAAACACAATTAAATATAGATGTTATTCTTGAATTTAAAGATACAATTATTACAGTTGTTTATAATTCTGCAGCTGCAGCTCTGGGCCTATATCAGTCCCAGATAATGTATATAAACTGCAGCACTGAGGAGCTGCAGAGCTGTCAGGGATTATAGTGACTGAGCAGAGCCTGTGTGTGTCATGTCCTGGTCTCCTGTACACTCTGCCTGTTACCTGTGGTCAGTTATCCTGCTGATAATATATAATGGGATTATACTGACTGAGCAGAGCCTGTGTGTGTCATGTCCTGGTCTCCTGTACACTCTGCCTGTTACCTGTGGTCAGTTATCCTGCTGATAATATATAATGGGATTATAGTGACTGAGCAGAGCCTGTGTGTGTCATGTCCTGGTCTCCTGTACACTCTGCCTGTTACCTGTGGTCAGTTATCCTGCTGATAATATATAATGGGAGTATACTGACTGAGCAGAGCCTGTGTGTGTCATGTCCTGGTCTCCTGTACACTCTGCCTGTTACCTGTGGTCAGTTATCCTGCTGATAATATATAATGGGATTATACTGACTGAGCAGAGCCTGTGTGTGTCATGTCCTGGTCTCCTGTACACTCTGCCTGTTACCTGTGGTCAGTTATCCTGCTGATAATATGTTATGGGAGTATAACACAGGACTCAGCCAGTCAGTGTCACCTTGCTGCAGAAAAGTCTGCATTTGAGTTTAAATATTACCAAGATGGAGACATCATTGTTGGAGGACTAATATCTGCTCATTTCAAAAATGAAAAGAATAATTATGCATACAACATATCTAAATTGCGCTCTTTATGTATAGGGTAGGTCATTCTTTGTGTATTTTCTGTGTTTTAACTATTTACTGTAATTGCTTATTGGATTATTTACAGGGGTCTTTCTGTTTGTTTTGTTATCCAGGAAAAAAATATTACAATAGTGAAATAGGGGCACACATTTCCCAACAACACACCACCTATTACATACATGTACTGAGAGACCCCACAACATGTGTGCAGCTACCACCAGGTGTCTCTCCAGGTGTGAGTGTGACTAACGCAGTGACAGTTCTGCAGAGGTGACAGTGTCACAGTGTCTCATTGCTGTATATGTCACACACACTGTGTAACAGTCACACACTGTATACTGATCAGTGACAGGTATATATGATGAGACTCTAGCAGGGAACATCGCTGCAGCCTGATAGATCAGGAGTGAGTATTACACTATACTGATCAGTGACAGGTATATATGATGAGACTCTAGCAGGGAACATCGCTGCAGCCTGATAGATCTGGAGTGAGTATTACACTATAATGATCAGTGACAGGTATATATGATGAGACTCTAGCAGGGAACATCGCTGCAGCCCTGATAGATCTGGAGTGAGTATTACACTATAATGATCAGTGACAGGTATATATGATGAGACTCTAGCAGGGAACATCGCTGCAGCCTGATAGATCTAGAGTGAGTATTACACTATAATGATCAGTGACAGGTATATATGATGAGACTCTAGCAGGGAACATCGCTGCAGCCTGATAGATCTGGAGTGAGTATTACACTATAATGATCAGTGACAGGTATATATGATGAGACTCTAGCAGGGAACATCGCTGCAGCCTGATAGATCTGGAGTGAGTATTACACTATGATGATCAGTGACAGGTATATATGATGAGACTCTAGCAGGGAACATCGCTGCAGCCCTGATAGATCTGGAGTGAGTATTACACTATAATGATCAGTGACAGGTATATATAATGAGACTCTAGCAGGGAACATCGCTGCAGCCTGATAGATCTGGAGTGAGTATTACACTATAATGATCAGTGACAGGTATATATGATGAGACTCTAGCAGGGAACATTGCTGCAGCCCTGATAGATCTGGAGTGAGTATTACACTATAATGATCAATGACAGGTATATATGATGGGACTCTAGCAGGGAACATCGCTGCAGCCCTGATAGATCTGGAGTGAGTATTACACTATAATGATCAGTGACAGGTATATATGATGAGACTCTAGCAGGGAACATCGCTGCAGCCTGATAGATCTGGAGTGAGTATTACACTATAATGATCAGTGACAGGTATATATGATGAGACTCTAGCAGGGAACATCGCTGCAGCCTGATAGATCTGGAGTGAGTATTACACTATAATGATCAGTGACAGGTATATATGATGAGACTCTAGCAGGGAACATCGCTGCAGCCTGATAGATCTGGAGTGAGTATTACACTATAATGATCAGTGACAGGTATATATGATGAGACTCTAGCAGGGAACATCGCTGCAGCCTGATAGATCTGGAGTGAGTATTACACTATAATGATCAGTGACAGGTATATATGATGAGACTCTAGCAGGGAACATCGCTGCAGCCTGATAGATCTGTAGTGAGTATTACACTATAATGATCAGTGACAGGTATATATGATGAGACTCTAGCAGGGATCATCACTGCAGCCCTGATAGATCTGGAGTGAGTATTACACTATAGTGATCAGTGACAGGTATATATGATGAGACTCTAGCAGGGAACATCGCTGCAGCCTGATAGATCTGGAGTGAGTATTACACTATAATGATCAGTGACAGGTATATATGATGAGACTCTAGCAGGGAACATCGCTGCAGCCTGATAGATCTGTAGTGAGTATTACACTATAATGATCAGTGACAGGTATATATGATGAGACTCTAGCAGGGAACATTGCTGCAGCCCTGATAGATCTGGAGTGAGTATTACACTATAATGATCAGTGACAGGTATATATGATGAGACTCTAGCAGGGAACATCGCTGCAGCCTGATAGATCTGGAGTGAGTATTACACTATAATGATCAGTGACAGGTATATATGATGAGACTCTAGCAGGGAACATCGCTGCAGCCTGATAGATCTGTAGTGAGTATTACACTATAATGATCAGTGACAGGTATATATGATGAGACTCTAGCAGGGAACATCACTGCAGCCTGATAGATCTGGAGTGAGTATTACACTATAATGATCAGTGACAGGTATATATGATGAGACTCTAGCAGGGAACATCGCTGCAGCCTGATAGATCTGGAGTGAGTATTACACTATAATGATCAGTGACAGGTATATATGATGAGACTCTAGCAGGGAACATCGCTGCAGCCCTGATAGATCTGGAGTGAGTATTACACTATAATGATCAGTGACAGGTATACATGATGAGACTCTAGCAGGGAACATCGCTGCAGCCTGATAGATCTGGAGTGAGTATTACACTATAATGATCAGTGACAGGTATATATGATGAGACTCTAGCAGGGAACATCGCTGCAGCCTGATAGATCTGGAGTGAGTATTACACTATAATGATCAGTGACAGGTATATATGATGAGACTCTAGCAGGGAACATCGCTGCAGCCTGATAGATCTGGAGTGAGTATTACACTATAATGATCAGCGACAGGTATATATGATGAGACTCTAGCAGGGAACATCGCTGCAGCCTGATAGATCTGGAGTGAGTATTACATTGTATAATGATCAGTGACAGGTATATATGATGAGACTCTAGCAGAGAACATCGCTGCAGCCTGATAGATCTGGAGTGAGTATTACACTATAATGATCAGCGACAGGTATATATGATGAGACTCTAGCAGGGAACATCGCTGCAGCCTGATAGATCTGGAGTGAGTATTACATTGTATAATGATCAGTGACAGGTATATATGATGAGAGTCTAGCAGGGAACATCGCTGCAGTCCTGATAGATCTGGAGTGAGTATTACACTATAATGATCAGTGACAGGTATATATGATGAGACTCTAGCAGGGAACATCGCTGCAGCCTGATAGATCTGGAGTGAGTATTACATTGTATAATGATCAGTGACAGGTATATATGATGAGACTCTAGCAGGGAACATCGCTGCAGCCTGATAGATCTGGAGTGAGTATTACACTATAATGATCAGTGACAGGTATATATGATGAGACTCTAGCAGGGAACATCGCTGCAGCCCTGATAGATCTGGAGTGAGTATTACACTATAATGATTAGTGACAGGTATATATGATGAGACTCTAGCAGGGAACATCGCTGCAGCCTGATAGATCTGGAGTGAGTATTACACTATAATGATCAGTGACAGGTATATATGATGAGACTCTAGCAGGGAACATCGCTGCAGCCTGATAGATCTGGAGTGAGTATTACACTATAATGATCAGTGACAGGTATATATGATGAGACTCTAGCAGGGATCATCACTGCAGCCCTGATAGATCTGGAGTGAGTATTACACTATAGTGATCAGTGACAGGTATATATGATGAGACTCTAGCAAGGAACATCGCTGCAGCCTGATAGATCTGGAGTGAGTATTACACTATAATGATCAGTGACAGGTATATATGATGAGACTCTAGCAGGGAACATCGCTGCAGCCTGATAGATCTGGAGTGAGTATTACACTATAATGATCAGTGACAGGTATATATGATGAGACTCTAGCAGGGAACATCGCTGCAGCCTGATAGATCTGGAGTGAGTATTACACTATAATGATCAGTGACAGGTATATATGATGAGACTCTAGCAGGGAACATCGCTGCAACCTGATAGATCTGGAGTGAGTATTACACTATAATGATCAGTGACAGGTATATATGATGAGACTCTAGCAGGGAACATCGCTGCAGTCTGATAGATCTGGAGTGAGTATTACACTATAGTGATCAGTGACAGGTATATATGATGAGACTCTAGCAGGGAACATCGCTGCAGCCTGATAGATCTGGAGTGAGTATTACATTGTATAATGATCAGTGACAGGTATATATGATGAGAATCTAGCAGGGAACATCGCTGCAGCCTGATAGATCTGGAGTGAGTATTACATTATAATAATCAGTGACAGGTATATATGATGAGACTCTAGCAGGGAACATCGCTGCAGCCTGATAGATCTTGAGTGAGTATTACACTATAATGATCAGTGACTGGTATATATGATGAGACTCTAGCAGGGAACATCGCTGCAGCCTGATAGATCTGGAGTGAGTATTACACTATAATGATCAGTGACAGGTATATATGATGAGACTCTAGCAGGGAACATCGCTGCAGCCTGATAGATCTGGAGTGAGTATGACACTATTATGACTGAGGTCTGTACATGAGAAGTTTACGCTGTAAGTGTCGTGATGGTCATAGTTGCTGCACAATTTTATGGATTAAAAATGTTATCCTGATATTTACCCAAATGAATTGTTGATAATATTTTTAACACTGAAATTTACTTTGTTTTTCTTTGTTATTATAATATGAATTATAGAACAGTATAATAATTTGTGCTCAGCAGTAATGAGGTTCTGCAGCTGCTATACCAGACACTTACTGTACTATACATAGGAACAATTGCTAGCTGTATAACCAACATAGGGCCTAAACCATCCTTTTACAGCTGAAAAATGCAACTTCCAAAAAAGAGAACCACAAGAATTACACAGCGTCAAAATTCTGAATAAGTACTAAAAAATAATCATATATCAGTGACTGTGAAAAATATTAACACATTTACACAGATTATGATGAAGAACAATTAAAAATGTGGATCAGATCACAGATGTGGGAATATATAGATGTGTCTGAATTAGCGCCAAATAGCGACATTTGCAAGAAACAGACTCTGAGACTCGGTAGCCGCTAAGTATATTTTTCCTTATATATAGATCTCAGTGACATCACTAATGCAACAAAAGTACAATGTAAGGGTCAGTGACCACTGGGGCTAGCATGTTATGTACTTCTGGGATGCAGTCACAATACTTGCGGTCAGGATTATGGCGTTCAGGAGACCAGCGACGGTATACAGACAGCCGACATTTTGCTGAAGGCTAGCATCCTGACACCCACCACTGATTCCTACTCGGATGGTTGGTCCACGGCACCAACTGAGTGGCAATAGAAACTGTGATGAGCAAAGCTCGCCACCAGGCCCGCAGCATGGCGAGCACACAAGGGGACTCGCTGCCTCACAGCCGGCATCCCGTCTCCTGGAATATCATACCGGACCCAAACTTATGTGTGAGATGAAGTTGTAACAAATGTAAAAGAAGAATTCTGCACCAAATATCATTATGCTTTATTTGTGACTATATACTCACTATGTACTTTTTCTTATACAACATAGAGTAAGGGTGAGTGTGAGGCACAAACAATACTAGGATCACTATAGTAAATAGGAAAATAATGGATAAGAAAAGACAAAAGAAAGGTGATAGGATATAGGGGAAGGAAAGGGGCAGAAGTTGGAAGGGGATGAGAATCATTCGAGTTAATTCCGCTGTATAGATGAGTAAAAGAAAATGTGTTCATCGTATCCTCTGGTTTCTGTAAAGGCTAACCAGTTATTCCAGGTAGCCACAAAATCAGAAGAAGGAAGCTTTATGAAAGAGGTTAGGTCATCCATGAGCATGTAATGGTCTATACTCTGGAACCAAAGAGACACATTCGGGCAAACTGAGGCTCTCTGCAGCATTCATCAAATGCTGGAGTAGTGATTTTTAAAATATATTGAAACAGGAATGTCCATGAAATTGTATAGCCAAAACTCAGGTGAATCTGGTAGAGATCCTTATAGACACTTCCCGCGGAAATTTTGCAGCTGTCCGCCATGAATTATTGCCCTTGAGTGTACTAACTAAACATTGGGTTACAGAAATTAAAAATCAGCAGTTAATGATTGGCTTATTAATTGTGACACATACTCAACAATTTGCAGACCTGACATTGAAGAGTACCGAAGTATCCTGGCATTTATCTTTGCAATTGATGAAATTAACAAGGACCCCAACCTTCTCCCCAATGTGACTCTGGGTTATCACATATATGACACTTGTGGGGATCGAAAGAAAACCTTACAGTATGTCCTGCAGATATTGTCTGGAGAAATGATGGAGGCTCCTAATTATTCCTGTAGGAAACATGAGAAAGTGTTTGGATTTGTTGGTGATTCTGATTTTCATACAAGCCATGCGATGGCCCAGTTACTGAGTCTGTACCAGTACCCACAGGTAAGTGATCTTTGTATTTTATCTGTATTTTATTATACAGTACCTGCCAATATCCCCACATTTCTCCCTAAAATGTGCCTCTCTCTCATTGGCTGCTGTTCTTCTCTATGCCTCTTGGGGCCACTGAATATATCTCGACCATTGTATTTTTCTTAGAAAGGTGCATTTATATTACAAATAGAGGTATTTCATCATTGTGGTACATACTTCCTGAATAATTGTTATGCACACCAGTGCCTGCAGGAATGTACTGGTGTCTGAACTGTTATGCACACCAGTGCCTGCAGGAATGTACTGGTGTTTGAACTGTTATGCACACCAGTGCCTGCAGGAATGTACTGGTGTCTGAACGGATAGGGATGCAAAACAAATGAACTTACAGACAGACTGGGGAATATGACATTACGTACACAGAAGGTGATAGGGTAACAAAATAAACACAAAGTGAACAGAGAAGCCCAGAGGCTAAGAAACTGGGTGTCTCCCTAGTATTAGTAATGCTCAGATGGAAAAAGCAAGATGTTGTGTTTTAATACGTAGAGAACCCGAAATGCTGTTGCTAAGGGCAACAGCAAAACCCTAAAGGGTTACCAACGGGTGTGGCAGTAAACTCCTTGGTCAGAGATGGAATGATAGACACAAGGAGAGTCTCCACAATCCTAATCCTCACTTGCAGTGCACAGGTTCATCTTACTGCCACTAAACTGACACCTGAACTCCTTGCACAGTGAGACAGGATTTAGGCAGGCAAATCTGAGAATACAGCCGCAAACTTGTTAAGTTCACAGAGTAGCAAAAGAACCCCAGCAAGTTAAACGACTGACTCCAGTCTTACTGCTAGGTCTGGATTGGCAGAGTGTAGTACCAAATCCCCAGGCCTATTTGCAGTAAGCAACAACAAATACAAAGCTACACAGTACTGGCTAACTTTCAGGAACTGACTAACCAACAAAGATTCAGCAGCATATGCTTAACCTGAGAAGAGGCCTTATATAGCAGGTGCTGTCCACGCCCCACTCAGACCTCACAGACTGTGAGCACAAAAACCAGCACCGGATCCCCTGCCGTGCACAGAGCCTGTAACCACTGCACAGCAAAAGACCCGAACCGGAGTATCAGCTGCGCTCAGGTTACTCCGCTAGCACTTGTCTACCGGTTGCCATGACGACGTGGTAGCACAGGGCAGGAGACCCTAACAGTACCCCCCCCCTCTGACGAGGGGTCAAAGAACCCCTTCCACCGGGTTTATTGGGGAACTGCGAGAAGAAAGAGCGTATCAGTCTGGGGGCATGAAGATCACAACTGCGCACCCATGACCGCTCCTCCGGGCCATACCCCTTCCAGTGCACCAAAAATGACAGCCGACCCTGAACCATCTTGGAGTCAAGAATCCTTTCAACAACAAACTCCCTCTGGCCACATATCAGAAGAGGGGAAGGTCTTCCACTGGAAGAAGGATTACTAATTGCCCGTTTTAAAAGGGAACAATGAAATGTTTTATTGATACCCAAAGAACGGGCAGATCTAACTGAAATGCCACCGGATTGATCACCCTGGTGATCTTATAAGGGCCGATGAACCAGGGGCCTAATTTATGAGATGGCTGTCTCAACTTCAAATTCTTGGTAGACAACCAGACGAAGTCTCCTAATTTGAAGCTGCAGGGTCTTTTCCGCTTATCAAAAACCCTTTTGGTCACTAATGACACAGACACAAGGGCTTTCTTCACTTTCCTCCAAATACCTCTAAGGACCGAAACCACAGAGGAACCACCAGGCGTGGAGTCCAGGGGGTCAAAAGAATTGGCCTTAGGATGATGCCCATACACACAAAGGAAGGGAGAGATCCCTGTAGCAGAGTGAGCCGCGTTGTTATAGGCAAACTCCGCCATGGACAGATGAGCAACCCAGTCAGTCTGACACTTGGAGACATAACACCTGAGGAACTGCTCCAAGGACTGGTTCACCCTTTCAGTCTGCCCATTAGACTGCGGATGGTAGCCTGACGACAAGCTGACAGAAATCTGGAGATCGGAACAAAATGCCCTCCAGAATTTGGCCACAAACTGGGATCCGCGGTCAGAGACCACATCAAGTGGCAACCCGTGGAGACGCACAACATGCAGCATAAATAATTCAGACAGGCGTCTGGCCGATGGCAGCCCAACCAGTGGAACGAAGTGCGCCATCTTTGAAAACCTGTCAACGACAACCCAGATGGCTGTCATCCCCGAGGATTTGGGCAAGTCCACCACAAAATCCATTGAAATGTGGGTCCATGGCTTAGATGGGATAGAGAGTGGATGTAATGGGCCAACAGGAACCCCTCTAGGAGTCTTATTTCGGGCACAGATGTCACATGTCCGAACCCACTGATCCACATCCTTAGCCACCGAGGGCCACCACACCGCCCTAGATAGCAACTCCCGAGTTCTGGCAATACCCGGGTGACCTGCCGACTTCTTGGCATGGAATTCCAGGAACACTCGCTGTCTTAACTTAGGAGGCACAAACAAAAGACCTACCGGAAGGTCTGGAGGAGCCTGCTCCTGTGCTCTAAGGACTAATGATAAGAGGTCCTGGGTAATGCCCACTTTAATACATGATGGGGACACAATGGGCAACGGCTCCTCGGTGGTCTCCTGGATTGGAGCAAAACTCTGCGAGAGCGCATCAGCCTTGATGTTTTTTGACCCAGGGCGATATGTTATCAAAAAATTTAAGCGAGCAAAAAACAAAGCCCATCGTGCCTGCCTGACATTGAGACGCTTCGCTGACTCTAAATATGCCAGATTCTTATGGTCGGTGAGAATTGAGACCACAAACTTAGCCCCCTCAAGCCAGTGTCTCCACTCCTCGAGTGCATCCTTAATAGCCAACAATTCCCGGTTACCCACGTCATAATTCATCTCGGCAGGCGAAAATTTACGGGAAAAGTAAGCACAGGGATGAAGGCGATTATCAGACACTCCCATCTGAGAGAGCACTGCCCCAATACCCATCTCAGAGGCATCCACCTCCACCACAAAAGGACGCTCTGGATCTGGGTGTCGCAGCACCTTGGCCGAGACAAATGCCCTTTTGAGACAGGCAAAAGCCGCTTTGGCCTTACAAGACCAGTGAGCAACATCCTCCCCTTTCTTAGTGAGTGCCACCAAGGGCGCCACTATAGACGAAAATCCAGCGATAAATCGTCTATAAAAATTTGCAAAGCCCAGGAAACGCTGAAGCGCCTTCAAACTAGTGGGCTGCACCCAATCCAGGACTTCCTGTACCTTGGAACCCTCCATTTGGAAACCTTCTGGGGAGATAATATATCCTAGAAATGCGATTTGCTGAACTTCAAATTCGCACTTCTCCAGCTTCGCCCCAAGCCGGTGGTCTCTGAGTTTCTGGAGGACTAAGCGTACATGCTTCCGATGTTCCTCCAGGGAATGGGAGAAGATTAGGATGTCATCTAAGTATACAACTAAGAATCTATCCAAATATTCCCTGAGTACATCATTCATGATATCCTGGAAGACTGCCGGGGCATTACAGAGCCCAAAAGGCATCACCAAATATTCATAATGCCCTGAGTGGGTATTAAAGGCAGTCTTCCATTCATCCCCCTCTCTTATTCGGATTAGATTGTACGCACCGCGTAGGTCAATCTTAGAAAAAATGGTGGCAGTACGAAGCTGGTCAAACAAGACCGAAATGAGAGGCAGTGGGTATGAGTTTTTAATCGTGATACGGTTCAATTCCCTGAAGTCGATGCCTGTCGCAACGAACCGTCCTTTTTACCCACAAAGAAGAACCCCGACCCAACTGGAGACTGTGAAGGTCTGATAAATCCCTTAGCCAAGTTCTCCTGAATGTACTCTGCCATAGCCTGAGTCTCAGGACGTGACAGGGAGTACAAACTGCTCTTGGGAAGCTTAGCATTTGGCAACAAATCAATGGCACAGTCATAGGGGCGATGGGGAGGTAGTACCTCTGCAACTTTTTTGGAGAACACGTCCGCAAAATCTGCATAACACCCTGGCAATCCTGGCAAACTTAGCTGCGAGAGCCTGACTGGAAGGCTCAAGTAACTCCTGAAACAATCAGTACCCCAACTAAGAATCTTCCCAGAGACCCAGTCAAATTGAGGATTGTGGGCCCTTAACCAGGGTAACCCCAACACCAATGGGGCAAAAGTACAGACAAACACAGGACAATTTTTCAGAGTGTGTGGCTCCAATAAACAAAGAAATCTGGCTAGTGCAAGAGGTAATTTTACCTTGGGATAATGGTTCCCCGTTTAACCCACAAATCTCAATTTCCGATGCCAAGGGTACTAAGGGAACAGAGTGTTTCAGGGCGAATTGGCGGTCCATAAAAACCCCGTCGGACCCACTGTCCACAAAGGCCTCAGTCTTGACAGTTTGACCGAGGATCTTCAAGGTCACCGGAATGATAAAAGTCTTCTTGGGAAATTCTGACTTCTGGCCTGACAGGATATTTCCCATCACCCTCAGGCCCTGAAGTTTTCCGGCTTTCTGGGCATGATACTACCACATGACCTTTATTCCCACAGTACAAACACACCCCTGCTGTCTCCTCCGCGTCTTCTCACGCGAGGAGAGGCGGGTAGCCCCAATCTGCATAGGCTCCTCGGAAAATTCCTCAGAGTCTGAGGTTCCCTTGGGAAAGAAGGAAACCTCGGTCTCCCTTTCAAGCCTACGCTCTCTCAGTCGTCTATCCACCCGGATGGATAACTGCATGAGCTGATCCAAGCTATCAGGCAAGGGATATTGTACCAGTTGGTCTTTTATCTGGTTAGAAAGACCTCTTCAGTACTGGTGTCTCAGGGCTGGGTCATTCCACTGGGTATCATTTGCCAACCTCCGAAACTCCGTACAGTAAACCTCAACTGGCCTTCGCCATTGCTTAAGGATTGAAATCTGGGCCTCGGCTGAGGATGTCTTGTCAGGGTCATCATACAACATGCCCAGTGCTGTAAAAAAAGCATCAACACTTTTAAGTGACGGACAGTCAGGCTGCAACCCATATGCCCAGACCTGTGGGTCTCCTTGTAGCAAGTAAATCACTATGCCCACCCGCTGAATCTCCGACCCAGAAGACTGAGGCCTAAGCCGGAAGTATAGCTTGCAGCTCTCCTTGAAACAAAAGAACTGCGAGCGATCTCCAGAAAAACGATCCGGGAGATTTACTTTCGGCTCCTTAACCCCTGAAGGTGCTGCTGCTGCGGGAGCTCCGCCAGCGGCCTGGGAGGTGTGCATTTTAATAGACAAATCATTAAATTGTCGAGTCAGGACCTGCACCTGATCGACCACCTGTTGCAACGTATTTTGAGGGGTATGCTCCATATTCCCACAAAATTTCAACAGGAGTATTAGGCTGCTGAATATGTTATGCACACCAGTGCCTGCAGGAATGTACTGGTGTCAGAACTGTTATGCACTCCAGTGCCTGCAGGAATGTACTGGTGTTTGAACTGTTATGCACACCAGTGCCTGCAGGAATGTACTGGTGTCTGAACGGATAGGGATGCAAAACAAATGAACTTACAGACAGACTGGGGAATATGACATTACGTACACAGAAGGTGATAGGGTAACAAAATAAACACAAAGTGAACAGAGAAGCCCAGAGGCTAAGAAACTGGGTGTCTTCCTAGTATTAGTAATGCTCAGATGGAAAAAGCAAGATGTTGTGTTTTAATACGTAGAGAACCCGAAATGCTGTTGCTAAGGGCAACAGCAAAACCCTAAAGGTTACCAACGGGTGTGGCAGTAAACTCCTTGGTCAGAGATGGAATGATAGACACAAGGAGAGTCTCCACAATCCTAATCCTCACTTGCAGTGCACAGGTTCAGCTTACTGCCACTAAACTGACACCTGAACTCCTTGCACAGTGAGACAGGATTTAGGCAGGCAAATCTGAGAATACAGCCGCAAACTTGCTAAGTTCACAGAGTAGCAAAAGAACCCCAGCAAGTTAAACGACTGACTCCAGTCTTACTGCTAGGTCTGGATTGGCAGAGTGTAGTACCAAATCCACAGGCCTATTTGCAATAAGCAACAAAAAATACAAAGCTACACAGTACTGGCTAACTTTCAGGAACTGACTGACCAACAAAGATTCAGCAGCATCTGCTTAACCTGAGAAGAGGCCTTATATAGCAGGTGCTGTCCACGCCCCACTCAGACCTCACAGACTGTGAGCACAAAAACCAGCACCGGATCCCCTGCCGTGCACAGAGCCTGTAACCACTGCACAGCAAAAGACCCGAACCGGAGTATCAGCTGCGCTCAGGTTACTCCGCTAGCACTTGTCTCCCGGTTGCCATGACGACGTGGCAGCACAGGGCAGGAGACCCTAACAATAATATGAGTAACTCTGGTACTGGGGGTCTTGGGTTTCAATACTTTGCTTTATGCATGTTATCATAGTGGAAACACATCTATAATGCACATTACTTATAAGGGCACACACATCCTGCAATAATACAATTGTCCTGTGAGTTCTTTAATTGCTCATGAGACCTTAAGTATTGCAATTTCTACTACAAAGTAGTTGTTGCGATCAAATACAATAGTTGCTGCACAGAAATAGTGAAAAAAATACACATTGTAGAAATTATGAATACATCACAATATGCAGTCTGATCACAAAACCACACACAATTTCCTATCTGTGTAAGGAAAGGTCATTCTTGTGACACAAGAGGCTGGAAGTGGTCATCGCTGATGTCAGAGGCCCCCTTAAAAATACATGGGCACACCTGTGTTTTTGCAAACCCAGAAAACCCAAAAGAAAACCCCACCATGGCTGAGTAGTTGGGAGGGGGTAATGCAATGGCCACAGGGGCCTGTATAAATGTTCATAGGTGTCAAGATCCGGGATATTAGCCCCCATTATTTACCTGCTAAGTGACTCCTGAGACTGGCCCGGCATACCAGTCCTGCATTCCACCTGTGCTGTCTGCGGGCAGCGCACTGCATGTCTGTTTCTCAAGGTTCTCTTCTGTGATCGCGGCAGTGCTGGCATGGCAACATTATACAAAATATTCATTTGTTTAAAGTTTGGTGTCTCTTGCCCTCCATGACCACAGCCGCCATTACTACTGATTCTCACATAAAAAGTACAAAAAGACTTTCTCTCCAGTTTCAAACATAGGCGCAACAATGTTTGTTTATCATCACATGTTGTTTTCAGCCTATCCGCGGCATTCTGGACTCTGCGTTAATTATCCAACCAATCTTCTCAGGACAACTGGATTCATCTTCTTCCATGGGCCGAATTATGTCAT
Organism: Pseudophryne corroboree; assembly: GCF_028390025.1. Classification (NCBI taxonomy): domain Eukaryota; kingdom Metazoa; phylum Chordata; class Amphibia; order Anura; family Myobatrachidae; genus Pseudophryne; species Pseudophryne corroboree. Next base: position 1,234,911,400 of record NC_086444.1, on the reverse strand, counting down.
AATAACCAGTACTACTCTTCATCCTCTTCTACGCCATTCGTTGCCAGCTACGGTCTCCATCCAAAGGTTCTAGAGTTTCAACCGCTTCCAGCATCAGCAGTACCTGCAGCTGATGTCGCCTTTCGTCAGTTTTCTAGAAACTGGAAGAATATCCGGACAGCTTCTCTTGAAAGCTTCCCCAAGGTACAAAAAGTTTGCAGACAAGAAGGGTAGAGCAATTCTAGCCCTCAAACCAGGTGACCGTGTTTGGCTGTCTACTAAAAATCTGAGTTTAGGAGTTCCAAGTATGAAGTTTGCTCCTCGGTACATCGGCCACATTATACAAAATATCCATTTGTTTAAAGTACGGCTTCTCCTGCCCTGCGCGGCCTCCGCCGCCATTACTGCCGGTTCTCACATGTAAGTACAAAGATTTTTTGCTCCAGTTTCAAACATGGGCGCAGCCATGTTTGTTTTTCATCACATGTTGTTTTCAGCCTATCCGCTGCATTCTGGACTCTGCCTTAATTACCCAGCCAATCCTTGCTCATCAGCTGGTACAAATATCCTGCTCCAGGGCTGAATAATCGTCAGTGCTTTGGTTGTCAATCCTTGCATACATGTCTCTCCTGATTGGTGAATTCTCAGCTTGACTTTCCAGGTATTCCAGCTCCTGTGATTCAGCCTCTACAAGATACCGGCAGCAATCACCATCCTGCGGTGCAGCCTGACTCCTGCAGTGTTCCAGCTCTGCTTCCTGGCTTTTTACTGCGGACCTGACATCGGCTTCCAGCATTGGTTCTATTCTGCCTCCAGCTTCCAGCGGTGTCCTGGTATCGTTATTGCTTGCATTATGTACAGCATCATTCACTAGCTTCTGTGGTAAAGTGTCACTTGCTTCAAGCTTCCAGCATGTCACTAACATCAATTTCAGCCTCCAGTAGTGATTGGTGTTACCATCTGCCTACAGCGGTACTTCATATATCGTCCTGCATATCATTCCACACAACGTCAGACCACGGTATCCATCGATGCTCACAATCGAACTGTTGCTCCAATGGTGAGTTGAGCACATCTTTCCTCACACCAGTTCCGTCCAGTAGTCTCTGGCAATCCTATCTACATCTCTTCAACCTCAGTGTATCAGTGCCTATCCCAGTCTCCTGTCTGCCACCTACTGTGCAATACTTGCTCATTCCTCATTACAGCAGTTAGCTGTGGCCACAAACTTTCCAACTCCGGATTTTGGCAAGGACTTTGTTATCTTGTTCTGCATAGCCACAGTCTCAAATACCAGTTGCATTCCCAGGAACTGTACTGCATTTTCATTCTGCACTCACTGTTGAGGATATCTCATTGCCAAGATTTATACTGTGTGTTAAATAAACTGACTGTTATATTTTACTCCATTGTTGTGGTCACGCCTTCGGGTTCATGGTGTTCTAACATCCTGTTTGTCTAGGAACCAAATCTCATCTCAATGGTTCACCTACATGCCAGCCCCTACATCTGAGGCTTCCCTCAGTCAGCCTCAACCCTCAGTTGTGACACTTGGCTGTGGACAAGTGGAGCCTGATGCTGGTTTTTAAAAGTCGGGGTGCTAATACATCTTTTTTTTCAAATATTTTGAAACCAGGGGCAATATTTACTAAAGTTGGATTTTGGTGATGTAAGGGATTTAGCATTCTGTTTCAATTTGATTTCCATTCAATGTGGATTGTAGTTGATTTACTAAAGACCAAATAAAATGTCAATAATGAAGACAGATTCAACTCATATTCCAATAGAAATCGCATTTCTTAAAAATATCAATGTTTTCCCATAGACCAACATGAAATCCCCTAATTTAAGAAAGTTCAATTTGATATTGAACTCTAAATCGAACTCCAAATCAAACCCCAAATCCCAAACTGTTTAGACTGATCTTAGATGATCAATTTTGATTTCTAAGCTCTTTCTAATAATAGGAAATTGTTAGTGATTACTTTTTGAGTACACAAAAACATATGGGGCAGTGTAGAAATATCAAAAAATGGGTGACCATGGTTATGATATTTTCTGCTCCCACCTACACAATACAATTCATCACCTGACTGAGATAACCCTGCAGGAACAATCAGAGCACCAGCAGCAGCTTAATGAGCTGAATAGAGCACATATTTATACTTATAAACATCAAACATAATCTATTACTATGCAATAGATAGCACCAGAGCACAATATTGGGCAATTTGGCTGATAAATATAATGACATTTATAAACATGAGAGAAGTAACCGGCTATCCTGATTCATCCCATGATGTATACATCCTCAGCAATTCATCCCTGTCTGCAATAATTGTTGTGGGACAGATGCCAGAGGGATGGTTGTTGTGTAAGACACCAGTATTTGCTAATAAAGCAACTAATAAAGATGCACAATAATATAGAGACCCAATCCATGTCACAATGCATCTTTGTTTTTATCCACGTGGACTACGATTGGGACCAGTAACCTGTGCCGAGCACAGCGGTAGCGTAGCGAGACACCTTGACCGAAGTGAAGCGAGCCATGCGAAATGGACACGGGGCACTAATTGAGGTTCCTCATCACTTTACGAAGAAAACAACACAAAAACAATCAAAAACTTGTCAACCTTTTTTCTTGCCGACCTAGTTCATGTCGACCTTATGGTCATATTGACCTATTTCAAGTGTCGACCTAGCCACTGTAGACCAATACGTGTCAACCTATTGGGTGTCAACCTAGACACTGTCCACCCTGAGTCCCATACCCCTATAATGACCCTGGTGTAGCTGTGTTAATAAGTTTAACTAAAAACTGTAATTCACAATATTTCTCAAATATGTTCTTTTTTAAACGCTAAATCCTAGGATATTTCTTTTGGTTAGGAAATTTATCTAATCCATTTTTAAACATATTGACTGATTCCACTAATACTACCTTCTCTGGCAGAGAATTCCAAATCCTTACTGCACTTACTGTGAAGAATTCTTTCCTGCATTGGATATGAAATGTTTTTCTCCTCTAACCTCAGAGGATGTCCGCGTGTTCAGTGTACAGATTTTTTTTTTAAATCGCCTGATAGCTCTTTGTATTGTCCCGCTATAAATTTGTAAGTAACAATAATCTATCCTCTTAGACGCCTCTTTTTGAGTGTAAACATATCTAACCTAGCAAGCATTTACTCATATTCCAGAGCCTCTAACCCCTTAATCAATTTGGTGGCTCGCCTCAGAACCTTTTCAAGTTCCATTATATCTTTTTTATAGTATAACCCCAGAAATGTACACATTAGGGGTCATTCAGACCGGATCACACACTTGGATTTTTTGCTGCGCTGCGATCAGGTCAGAACTGCGCATGCGTATGCACCACAATGCATAGGTGCATTATACGAGTACAAAGCGGATAGTTGCTGGGCGATGGATTATATGAAGAATCCATTTGCACGGCCGATTGCAAGGAGATTGACAGGAAGAAGGTGTTTGTGAGTGTCAACTGACCATTTTCTGGGAATATTTGAAAAAACACAGGTGTGTCCAAGCGTTTGCAGGGTGGGTGTCTGACATCAGTTCCAGTACTGCTTTTCTCTGATCTACATTATCACTCACTTTTTCATATACTGTACACTAATTAAGTTAGTCTGACAATACCTAGTCCTCACAAAACCGTGATGGTTCCTATTAATAACTTTGGAGGTCTCCAAGAACTCCTGTATGCTATCCCTTATTATAATGTACCTGCCAATATTTTCCCCATTATATTTGTCAAACTTACAAGTCTATTATTTGCGGGATGAGTTTTAGTTCCCTTTTTAAATATTGGGACTTCCTCTGCTATACACCAGCCCTTTGGTTCCAAGACTGATGGAATTGTATCATAGAAAATCAAATATAAAGGCTTTGCTAATTCTGAGTGAAGCTCCATAAGAATCTTTGGATAAAGACCATCAGGACCCGGAGATTTTTTTATCTTAATTTTACTTAGCCTCTACTGGACTACTTACTCATTTAACAAAGCACTTAGCAACGGGACCTTATCATGGCTTTTGTTGTACATTACTCCAACAAACTGAACCTCTCTAGTAAATACCTATGAAAAAAAGTTAAATAATTCATCGTTTTCTTTGTCCTCATTAATCAAGACAACCAACTCACCCTGTTATGGTCCTATGTTCCCCTTTTTTAACCTTTCACTGTTTATATACAGTACTTTAATTGTTTTATATTTTAGCAGCTCTGATTCCTTTTTTCATTTAATGTTACATTATTTGTATTATTGGAACGATTCTGCCTCCCCGTTGGATTTAAACAATTTGAATGCATGCCTCTTTTAATTTATTTGTACCTTATCCTTTTCTAAAGCCACATTGGTTTGAATTTACTACTCCTACGTTTGCTGCACATGGGAATGAACTTATGAATGTTCTTATTCAGTAAAGTTTTGAAAGCCTCCCACATTTCAGCTGGATCCTTAAAATGAAACAAAGGGCCTAATTCAGTGTTGATTGCAGCAGCAAATTTATTAGCAGTTGAGCAAAACCATGTGCACTGCAGCTGGGGAAGGTATAACATGTGTAGAGAGAGTTAGATTTAGGTGATGGGTGTTAAAACTGAAATCTAAATTGCAGACAGTATTTACCCTGCACAGAAACAAAATAACCCATCCAAACCTAACTATCTCTGCAAATGTTATATCTGCCACACCCGCAGTGCACATGGTTTTGCCCAGTTGCTAACAGCTTTGCTGCTGTGATCAACTCTGAATAACCCCCATAGTTTTCCAATTAATGTCCTTTAGTGTATGTCTCAGCATTTTGAATTTTGCTTTTCTAAAGTGTAAGATCTTAGTTGTGCCCTTATAGAGCTGTTTTTGAAACTATTATCGAATGTAACCAGACTATATTATGATCGCTTTTTCCCAAGGTCTCCCGTACTTTAGTACTTGATATTATCGCCACATTATTAGTTAGTACCAGATCCAGTATAGTCCTTAGTCTAGTTGGTTCTTAGATCACTTGAGACAAATAATGATTTTTTAGCATAGTTAAGAACTTGTTTACCCTGGCTGTATCATCTGATTTGGTTTTCCAATTTATATCCAGATAGTTCAAATCCCTAATGATTAGGACCTTCCCCAGTCCTGCAGCTTTTTTGATTTGCTGCAAGAGTTGTAATTCCTCATTCACACTAATATCCGGTAGTTTGTATCATGTCCCTGTTAGTAACTTTTTTGTACAGATGGAACCGCGCTTATCTGATGTGGCTCCATCGCATTCCAGCGTTCTCAGTATGATCCGTCCACCTAGTCACACTGGGAGCACACAGAGAATGTGTGCCAGACAATATGTCTATTCATGGTCAACAAATAGATGTTTACCTTTGATCAAGTGGCCTAGACATCTAAAATATGCAAAGGAAAAGGGCTATTTATCTTACATTAGAATACAATACAACAAGATTTCACAATATTATACGAGTGACCAGGGACTCCAATGACATGTGTATAGAGATCGGATTCTTTCACCACCTCCTAGACTCTAGGTTAAATAGAGGGCCATGTCATACTGATAGCAGCCTCCATTGAGACCTGAGATTGGCAATAGGGTTCCTTTTTTTACTGACAAGACCTAGGCGCTGTGCCGCGACAGGAGGCTCCCTGGGACTACACCTTATGCTAGGACTCTGACCATCCTGTATAAATGCCTTAAGGAACGTGGATAAGTATATTTGAATTCTTGTCAATGGTATTGTAAATAAATGATTGTTAGACTGTATTAGTGTTCCTGACTCTCACTATACTTCCGATATAATAGTCCCACTGGGAGCAAAATTTGCGCATAATGTGCAAAACCGAAAGTAAAATTACTGAATATATTTCAAATGTAAACAATAAAAAAGAAAAAAATCAATGATTTTCTTACATGTGGGAGCAAAAATGTGTATTTATTAGAATGCAGTTGGGCTCTATAATATGTTGGACATATAGTACTAGTAGATCATTAATGGAGCGGCTGAATGAATATAATCATAACATTAGGAAGGGATTTGATAAGCATAGCGTTTCTGCACATTTCCAAGACAAACATAATTGTGACATTAAGGAATTGAGAAATATATGTGACATTAAGATAGCTAAACCACATTGGAGAACACGAGATGCAGAAACTGCACTGGCCAAACTTGAAATGAAAATGATATACTATGAGGACTTTGTACCCACAGGGGTTAAATGCAGATTTGAGACGAAATGGTTTATATAAATACACTATGCTTAGGTACAAAGAGTTAGAAATGATATGATAAATACCTAATCATGTGCTTTCTGTGCTGCATACGTAGGCCTCTGGATGCACTGGGGATTATCCGAAAGGGGAAGGAATTGGATCTGTGAACTTATACATTGTATTTAGATCCAGTTGAAGGACTGTAGTCTTTTCTTGGTAGAAAGATTTTTATACTTGATTGCTCCTCACAGTGGAGGTTTTTTAAGTTGTTGCATACAGATCTTCTGTGGATGTAGGCTTGCTCAAATACTTCAGTCTCATCATGTAATCCCAGATAGTCATGATGCTGAAGAAGTACCTGTCTGTATTAATCAGCATTCAGGACACCATTTGCTGAAATGCAGTCCATATTCTGCAAAAGGCATCCACTGAGCTTCTCTGTTGCCTACAGACACTCATTATTGTACTGCTCTCCAGCCCTTTAGTGAACAATCTGCCTTCTGTTACCGCCAATTATTTCAACATTTGAATCATCAGTCTAGAGCGCCTGCTGCCATTTTTCTGTACCCCAGTTCCTGTGTTTTCATAAATTGTGGAGCTGATTGCATAGTTTCCACATCAAAGGTATAACTTTTTGGCCCCAATTCTTCCATGAAGACCACTTCTGGCCAGACTTCTCTGAAATGGAAATGGTGTGTGTACCTGTCCTCTACTGACTACATAAGGTTGGATCATTTCACTCACAGTCTCAAGAAGAGCACTTGCAGTACAGGACTCTGTGCTACAGATGTGACCACTTTCACCTTATATATTTTGCTACATTTGGAACGTCATGTATAGCACAGCTAAGCTTTTTTCTATGAGTAGCGAGTGGATGGATTTTAGAATTTTTGTTTGCCATAATAATATGTATAAAGTAGTACTGTATGTTAAAGAAGCCAATAAAGAAAAATCACAAAACATAGCTAAATATCTGAGTCCATGGCATGCTAATCTGTGCCATATGTGACAGGATATTGGAAAGGTGTACGTGGACACATCTGTATATTCCTCCACTGATCAAGCAAGGTCAGGATTGCAGATGCTATAGAATTCAAAGAGGTCTGGGCCAAAAACAGTAATTTTCAAGTAAGCAGCAGCAGGTTGACACAATCCAAGGAGAAGGTAATATTACAAGAACTTCAGTAAATACATATACTTCCTTCATTGTGTATTTACCATGTGTAGGATTTTGACTGCAGCCAAATAATAGTTGAAGAGCAGGAGTTGTTCCAAAAGCTCAAGTATACTAAAAGCATCTGGCTGGAGCACTGATCTCAAATTCACAAAATACTGTACCATGTTAGAATATTGCTAATTACCCCAGTGATTACACTTTTACTGCTATTATACTAATCTACTACTTCTAACAGTATACTTTATTTCCATAGATCAATTATGGAGCCACTGACCCTGTCCTAAATGACAGACAATTATATCCAACTTTTTCCCGGATTGTCCCAGATGATCAGGACCGTTTTGCAGCTGTTGTTAAGTGTCTGCTACATTTTGGTTGGAACTGGGTTGGAGTCATTACACCAGGAGATGGCAGTGGGGACATCGAATTACTGGAACTGAGTAAACTGATGAGCCAGCATGGGATCTGCATTGAGTTTATCATTAAACTTTCCTTTGATTTAGACGTTAATAGAAAGAAACTTCAGGAGATGAAACAATTTACAGCTAGAATTATAGTAATGTGTGGTGTTGGTTCCATGCATTTTTTTAATATTTTTTTTGAGAATGAAGGTATTAATGAAAATTTCACATTAATCCTCAGTGACACATGGACTTATGTAAAATATTTTGATAATATCTTCTTCCCATCCATAAATTGTAGCTTAATTTTTATATTGCCTCCTAAAAAATTTCCCAACATTAATAATTTTATTAACAATGCAATCCCATTTGAAAGAACGAATGACCCAATACTGGAAGATATTTGGCTCCTGTTTTATAAATGTCTTTCACAAAACATTTTCAAAAATAATTTATATCAGTTTATGTATCAGTTTTCTGGACATAATTGCAGTGGCAAAAATCATCTTCCAGGGACAATTTATGGCGTTGCAGAATTGAAGCCCCACTATACATACATGTCAGTATATGCTCTGGCTCATGCTCTGAACAGAATGAATCTGCATAAAAATAAAGATAAATCTTTTGAATTAAAGCAAACAGTAAGTTGTGTGTATGTAAGAGAGTGACGAGAGAATTGTCGGAATTGAGCTCTTGATTTTTATTTGGCAACACTATTGCCATAATGTTAGGCTCAAATCGATTGGATGGTGGCATAATTATAGATCATTATCCAGTCAGTGGTTCTGCAGAATCATCAGTCTGTAATGGTCCTGTTTATCTTCAGGGTATAGAGTAAAAACAGGATGTGCTTATAATGCTGGTGGTCAGGATCCCGGTGTTCAGGAGACTGACTCTGGAATCCAAACCTCTGACATTTTACCAGCGGTCAGAATCCCTACACCCCCTCTAATTCACACTCGTTTCTTGGTTCCACACCACCTACCGAGTGGGAATGGAATCTGTTGTAAGTAAATCTCACCACTGGGCCCAAAGTGCAGCAAGAACAGCAAACACAGGATGCCTCACTGCTTATATACCAACAGGTGGGTTGTAGCTGTCAGTATATCATACCGCACCCAGTATATACATGTCACTGATCCCTGCATGTTGTCCTTTCTGCTGTGTTGCACATGTCATAGTCCCCCAGGTAAGCAGCTAATGTGACAAAGAAGAGGGGAGTATATTATATCAGGAGGCATAGACAAAGTAATTAGGTAATGTAGTTGGAAGTGAAGGAGTGATCTACATATGGTCATGGGTGGTGGGAAGAGCCGATGGGAAACAATCTATATCTGAGGCAGCATCTCAGGAAGATAAGTCATCAGTGTAAAGCCAGGACTGGAGAGGCCAGATAAGTCACAGAGATCATTAGCAGTAATTGGCAGATACGCAGTAGCATGTTCAGACACATCTAAAGGACAGTGACCCTCATTCAGATCTGATCACAGCAGCAAATGCAGTGCACATGGGGGTAATTCAGACCTGATTGCTAGCAGGTGATTTTTGCACTGCTGCGATCAGATAGTCGCCGCCTACAGGGAGAGTGTATTTTCACTGTGCAAGTGTGTAAACGCATGTGTAGTAGAGATGTACAAACAGATCTTGTGCCGTCCCTCCGCAGCTCAGGACTTACTCAGCCAATGCAATAACTTCAGCCTGTCTGGGACTGGAATTGATGTCAGACACCCTCCCTGCAAACAATTGGACATGCCTGCAACCACTCCCTGAAAACGGTCAGTTGCCACCCACAAACGCCTTCTTCCGGTCAATCTCCTTGCGTTCATGCGTGCAAATGGATTGTTCACACAAACCCATCGCTGAGCGGCGATCTGCTTTATACCTGTGCAATGTGCCTGCGTATTGTGCTGCATAGGCATGCGCAGTTCAGACATGAACGCAGGCTGTACAAAAACGCAGCCTAGCAATCAGGTCTGAATTACCCCCATGGTTTTGCCCATTAGATAACAAATTTGCTGCTGCAATCAGATCTGAATTACCCCCAGTATCACTAGAACTGGATATGTAGGTGTATGTCCGTATATACTGTAGAAGATTTGCTGTATCTAGAAAGTACTGTAGGTAAAGAACAGGGCTTGTTCCAAAACTCCAAAATACTAGTAGCGACTGGCTGGAGCACTGGAATTAAGTTCCCAATGTTCTGCTGTGCGTTACAATCCCAGTAAACACTCCAGATATTTTATTTGTATGTATGTAATAAATTGAGAGATAATTGTTTGGCATTGACTTTTGGCAGTCGCATGGTAACATGTCAATCTGTAATACCCCAAGGTTATATATGTTTAATGATAAAAGTTATAAGGTAATACTCCAATATGTTACTGGTAAAAGATATAAATTTATATAGCCTATGGTAAAGAAAATGAAAATAACAAATGTTGTGACTATAGATCCCTCATAGAGGGAAAGATAAAATGCAGGGGATAGCGAGTCACAGCACAGCCGACATGTAAACGGAGCCACAGGCAGAGAAGCTCCGTTTGAGCAGTGTCCCTGGATCGGGGAGGAATGCTCAGCATCGCGAGGAAAAGGCGCACGCATGGACCGCTCGTGGGCAGGAGGCAGTTGGAGCCCGTGGCGACGGCTGGAGGTATAAAAAGGGAGAGAGCTGCGCAATAGGCGCGTGGTGACGGACGAGAGCCGGGGACGGAGGGAGACACGGCAGTGACTGTAGCGGCGGTGAGCTACTGATCTCCTACACAGCGGCGGTGAGCGACTGATCTCCTCCACAGCGGCGAATAGCTACGGATCTACACCACAGCGGCAGGGAGCTATAGATTACCCCGGAGACAATAATTAGGAGGCGGAGGGGAGAATCGGATTGGCTGTTCCAGTCAGAGGTGAGACCAGTCCGCCCCAAGAGGTAGCTCCTTCACAAGGGTGCCACCCAATCACCCAATTAGGGGAGAGAAAGAATGGATCATCTCTGATTTGCATCAATAAAGAAGTGAACAGACCTGTACCGTTAGAGCCGCTGGAAATAAGGTAACACAGATTTGTGCTCATTTTACACCACAAAGCTGTCAGAACAGACACACCGCTGACACAGGCAGAATAATAGCAGTAACAGCCTAAAGTGACACCTATGAGGTACAAGTTATAGTGAGACTCTAGGTTCATTGCCAGCCCGAGATTGGTTAACTGCTTCATCCCCGGCTACTTGTAACCAAGAAAACATGGAAACGCAGCACTTCAGTTAAGAGAATAGTGGAAAGTTGCATGCTTCCTCTAGTTCAGTTAGCTATTCTCCAGATAAGGGAATGCACTTATTGTCTGCCGCCCTCACCGCACAGAATCGTGAGTAGAGAAGTCACCACTATTATATGCTGTTAATGAACAGAAAGTCAGATTCACTGTCACCACAGGGCCTCCCCGAGTACAGTATATTTGGATACAGCCGGATATTACGCCATATGACAGGATAGAGAGGACTTCGTCAGGGTGCAGATGGTTTAATACGCCATAGGAAATTACAGACCGGAGCATACCCAGTTAAAGTAATTCATGGTTCCGTCAGTGCATGACAGGGAATTCAGTGATCCGGACAGGGAGATACTTAAAAATTGCGCTAACAAACCCGGGTTTGCACCATTCAAGTATTCCACATTGCAGCGCCAGCTACTATAATTGAAATACCGATTAAAGTCAGGACTCCAGCTTATAACCTATAGCTTCAATATCCTAATTCTGGAACTAACACGCTACCTAGGCTGATAGGGAACATTTTTTAAGTGCACTAGACTATTGTTTGTAGTATTACCAAAATAGACCCTATATTGTAAATGTTTACTGTATGGTGTGGTATACAGTTGGATGTCGTAAGGTTATAAAATGATATGCATATATATGAACAAATCAAACCTTTTATTAAGTTAATTTATATGTTGACATGTAGCCTAGGAAAACCGTATTTTCTTCTCAAGGAACTCTAGGGACTCTTTTCTGGTTCAAGACATCATCTACCCGGAGCAGTAAAATAAACATTTCAATAACTACGGAGATTCTCTTCATAACTACAGAGAAGTGATGGGATTTGTGTCTAGAGTTGTTTTTTTTTTTAATCTGATTTAAATGTCTTTTACGACTTAAATAAATTCTTACACTTTGATTTACCATAACAACAAATGAGTGGAGTTTATTAGTAATACCATTTGAGCAAACATCTATTAGAGTATTACAAATCTCTCAGGTCCTACATCAGTCACATTTGCTCTGTAAAATAGTTTTTCTTAGTTCTGTGGAACACATAAAGACAAACAGCAATAAAGTTGTCTGACAAAGCAACAACCTCTACATAGAAATACATGTAATGTTCCCTTTATTACCTAGCAATATGCATATGGAGTAGATCTAGCATCTACAGTAGCTTGTGTTTTTTTGGCATGGAACTAGCACATTGTTTCCACTAAAGCAGCAGACTAACGAGGTGATTGCTAGCTGCTGTCATTAGCAGCGCAGCGATCAGGCTAAAAATCGTCACTTCTGCACATGCGTATGCGGTGCAGTGCACACGCGCAATGTACTTTCACAAAAGCCAATGCAGTTTCACACAAGGTCGAGCGGCGCTTTTCAGTCGCACTGCTGATCACTGAGTGATTGACAGTAATGGGGCGTTTCTGGGAGGAAACTGACAGTTTTCAGGGAGTGTGCTGAAAAACGCAGGCGTGTCAGATACAAACGCAGGCGTGCCTGGGGAAACGGGAGAGGGGCTGGCCGATTGCAGGGCATGTTCGTGACGTCAAAACAGGAACTAAATAGTCTGAAGTGATCGCAAGCTAGGAGTAGGTCTGAAGCTACTGAAAACCTGCTCGAATTTTTTTTTCCTTTCGTTCGCACTTCTGCTAAGCTAAGATACACTCCCAGAGGGCGGCGGCTTAGCGTCTGCACGGCTGCTAAAAGCAGCTAGCGAGCGAACAACTCGGAATGAGGGCCTAAGTTACTTATTTCAGCAGACTGAACAGAGTTGAAAAAATCATCATTACAATATGTTCTACTGTATCTGTGCAGTCATTCATAGAAGATGACAGAATACAAAATGGGCAAACTGCTGACTACCGCACCATCCCTGGTCAGGGAAAAAATGGGCTATTCAGAGATATCAGGACTGCCAGGATCAGCATTTGGCACATTCTAAACTAAGGGTGACATGTACTTAGCAGTGATAAAGTGGAGAAGTGAGCCAGTGGAGAAGCTGCCCATGCAACCAATCAGCATTGACAGAACATTTATAATTTGCATACTATAAAAGCATACAGAGCAGCTTATTGGTTGCCATGGGCAACTTCTCCACTCGCTCAATTCTCTACTTGTATCACTTCTTTGTACATGCCCCTCTTAATACCATAGTGGTCTATTTACTAAGCAGTGGAGAGATAATGTGGACAGAGATAAAGTACCAGAGACTCAGCTCCTATCTGTCATGTTACAGGCTGTGTGTGATAAATGACAGCAGTTGGTTGGTTGGTACTTTATCTCCATACACTTTATCACCCACCTATTAGAGATGTGCTGCGGGCATTTTTCGGGTTTTGTGCTTTGGTTTTGGATTCTGTTCTGTGGTCGTGTTTTGGATTCGGACGCGTTTTGTCAAAACCTTCCTTTCAAATTTATGTAGGATTCGGGTGTATTTTTTTTTTAAAACCCTCAAAAACAGCTTAAATCATAGAATTTTGGGGTAATTTTGATTCTATAATATTAATAACCTCAATAACCCTAATTTCTGAACACCTCACACCTCACAATATTATTTTTAGTCCTAAAATTTGCACCGAGGTTGCTGGATGACTAAGCTAAGCGACCCAAGTGGGCGGCACGAACACCTGGCCCATCTAGGAGTGGCACTGCAGTGTCAGACAGGATGGCACTTCAAAAATAATTCCCAAACAGCACATGATGCCCTCCCAAGTTTATGTTGTATAATCAGGACATGCACACTTTAACAAACCCATCATTTCAGCGACAGGGTCTGCCACATGACTGTGGCTGAAATGATTGGTTGGTTTGGGCCCCCACCAAAAAAGAAGCAATCAATCTCTCCTTGCACAATTTGGCTCTACGGAGGCAAGATGTCCACCTCCTCCTCATCGTCAGATTCCTCACCCCTTTACATAGAATTTGTCGGCAGATAAGAACCACTTGGCCCATCTAGTCTGCCCCTTTCACTGTGTACATCCCCCTCCTCATAGATTATTAATTTGTCCCCACTGGAATCCACCATCACAGGTTCCTGTGTACTTTCTGGAGGCAATTGCTGGTAAATGTCTCCACGGAGAAATTTATTATAATTCATTTTGATGAACATCATCTTCTCCACATTTTCTGGAAGTAACCTCGTACACCGATCGCTGACAAGGTTACCGGCTGCACTAAACACTGGAGCAACTTAGGTAAAATAAAGCCAGTTTGAGCAAGGGCCTCCAAATTGCCTCTTTTTCCTGCCAGTATACATACGGACTGTCTGACATGCCAACTTGGATGCTGTCACTCATATAATCCTCCACCATTCTTTAAATGGTGACAGAATCATATGCAGTGACAGTAGACATGTCAGTAATCGTTGACAGGTCCTTCAGCCTGTCCAGATGTCAGCACTTGCTCCAGACTGCCCTGCATCACCACCAGCGGGTGGTTTTGGAATTGTTATCCTTCTCCTGTCAGCTCCGGTGGTGGTAGAAAATGAAGGAGGTGCTGTTGGCGGGTCACGTTCCGCTTGAGTTGACAAGTGTCTCACCAGCAGGTCTTTGAACATCTGCAGACTTGTGTCTGACGGAAAGAGAGATACAACGTAGGCTTTAAACCTAGGATTGAGCACGGTGGCCAAAATGTAGTGATCTGATTTCAATAGATTGACCACCCAAGCAAATGAAGGGCTCCATCCACAAGTCCCACATGCCTAGCGGAATCGCTCTGTTTTAGCTCCTCCTTCAATATCTCCAGCTGCTTCTGCAAAAGCCTGATGAGGGGAGTGACCTAACTTAGGCTGGCATTGTCTGAACTGACTTCACGTGTGGCAAGTTCAAAGGGTTGGAGAACCTTGCACAACATATAAATCATTCTACACTGCGCATGAGTCAGGTGCATTCCCCCTCCTTTGCCTATATCGTAGGCAGATGTATAGGCTTGAATGGTCTTTTGCTGCTCCTGCATCCTCTGAAGCATATAGAGGGTTGAATTCCACCTCGTTACCACCTCTTGCTTCAGCTGATGGCAGGGCATGTTCAAGAGTGTTTGCTGGTGCTCCAGTCTTCAGCATGAGGTGCCAGAATGCCAAAAGTGGGCCGCAATTCTTTAGGTCATCGACAGCATCTCCTGCACGCCACTGTGTTTTTTTTTAATTATTCACTACCAAATTCATTGTATGTGCAAAACATGGGACGTGTTGGAATTTGGCCACATGTAATGCACGCTCAATATTGGTGGCGTTGTCCAATGTCACAAATCCCCAGGAGAGTCTAATTGGGGTAAGCCAATCTGCGATGATGTTCCTCAGTTTCCGTAAGAGGTTGTCAGCTGTGTGCCTCTTATGTAAAGCGATACAAAGCTAGGTAGCCTGCCTAGGAATGAGTTGGCATTTGTGAGATGCTGCTACTGGTGCCACTGCTGCTGTTGTTGCTGCGGGAGGCAATACATCTACCCAGTGGGCTGTCACAGTAATATAGTCCTTAGTCTGCCCTGCTCCACTTGTCCACATGTCTTTGGTACAACTGCATTTTTTAGGACACTGGTGACTCTTTTTCTGACGTCTGTGTACAATCTTGGTATCGCCTGCCTAGAGAAGTGGATCCTAGATGGTATTTGGTACCGGGGACACACTACATCAAGCAATTCTCTAAGTCCCTGTGAACTAATGGTGGATACCGGTCGCACGGCTAACACCAACATAGTTGTCAATGCCCGAGTTATCTGCTTTGTAACAGGATGACTGCTGTGATATTTCATCTTCCTCGCAAAGGACTGTTGGACAGTCAATTGCTTAAAGAAAGTAGTACAAGTGGTCTTCCGACTTCCCCTCTGGGATGATGATCGACTCCCAGCAGCAACAGCAGCAGCAGGTGTTCCACTCAAGGATATATCGGAGGAATCCCAGTTAGGAGAGGACTCGTCAGACTTGCCAGTGACATGGCCTGCAGGACTATTGGCGTTCCTGTCTAAGGAGGAAATTGACATTGGTGGTGTGGTTTGCAGGAGCTTGGGTACAAGAGGAAGAAGGGATTTAGTTGTCAGTGGACTGCGTCCGCTGTCACCCAACATTTTTGAACTTGTCAATGACTTCTGATGAATGTGCTCCAGGTGACGTATAAGGGAGGATTTTCCTAGGTGGTTAACGTCCTTACCCCTACTTATTACAGCTTGACAAAGGCAACACATGGCTTGACACCTGTTGTCCGCATTTCTTTTAAAATAATTCCACACCAAAGAGGTGATTTTTTTGGTATTTTGACCAATCATGTCAATGACCTTATTCATCCCACGGACAACAGGTGTCTCCCCGGGTGCCTGACTTAAACAAACCACCTCACCATCAGAATCCTCCTTGTCAATTTCCTCCTCAGCGCCAGCAACACCCATATAGAAACATAGAAACATAGAATTTGACGGCAGATATGAACCACTTGGCCCATCTAGTCGGCCCTTTTTTATTTTACATCCTCATCCTGGTGTACTTCAACAGTGACATCTTCAATTTGACTATTAGGAACTGGACTGTGGGTGCTCCTTCCAGCACTTGCAGGAGGCGTGCAAATGGTGGAAGGAGCCACCTCTTCCCATCCAGTGTTGGGAAGGTTAGGCATCACACCCCCCAAAACATTTGGACTCTCCTTGGGGATTTGTGATTTAAAACGCAGTTCTTTGCTATGCTTTTGCCAGCTTAACTCTTTTAATTTTTCTAGCGGGAGGATGAGTGCTTCCATCCTCATGTGAAGCTGAACCACTAGCCATGAACATAGGCCAGGCCCTCAGCAATTCCTTGCCACTCCGTGTCGTACATGGCATATTGGCAAGTTTACGCTTCTCCTCAGACGTTTTTAATTTAGATATTTGGGTCATCATTTTACTGAACTTTTTCTTTTTGGATTTTACATGCTCTCTGCTATGACATTGGGCATCGGCCTTGGCAGACAATGTTGATGGCATTTCATCGTCTCTGCCATGACTAGTGGCAGCAGCTTCAGCACTTGGTGGAAATGGATCTTGGTTTTTTCACTATTTTACTCTTCAAATTTTTTTTTCCATTTTTTAATGTTTGGAATTATATGCTAGTAATATATCTGGAATTAGACGGCAGTATTGTCTGGAATTAGATACCACTAGATAGATATCAGATGCCACTGTGACTGGAATGATGATGACCTATGCACAGTGATAGGACACTACCACAGCACCCTACAGCAGCAATATGCAGCACAAGACACTGGACTATTAGTAATGTACTGTAGTATACTGCCACCACACAATGCAGCACAAGACAATGAGCAGTGATACTGAGCACTGATAAAGATGATACTGAAAACTGACACTGAGCAGTAAGATGTAGCACTGGACTATTAGTAATGTTCTGTAATATACTGAGCACCAAACAATGCAGCACAAGACAATAAGCAGTGATACTGAGCACTGATGAGGATACTAGAACTGACACTGAGCAGCAAGATGCAGCCCTGGACTATTAATAATGTACTGTAGTATACTGAGCACCACACAATGCAGCACAAGACAATGAGCAGTGATACTGAGCACTGATGAGGATTATACTAGAACTGACACTGAGCAGCAAGATGCAGCCCTGGACTATTGTACTGTAGTATACTGAGCACCACAATGCAGCACAAGACAATGAGTAGTGATACTGAGCACTGATGAGGATACTAGAACTGACACTGAGCAGCAAGATGTAGCACTGGACTATTAGTAATGTACTGTAATATACTGAGCACCACACAATGCAGCACAAGACAATGAGCAGTGATACTGAGCACTGATGAGGATGATACTAGAACTGACACTGAGCAGCAAGATGCAGCCCTAGACTATTGTACTGTAGTATACTGAGCACCACAATGCAGCACAAGACAATGAGCAGTGATACTGAGCACTGATAAAGATGATACTGAAAACTGACACTGAGCAGTAAGATGCAGCCCTGGACTGTTAGTAATGTACTGAATTATACTGAGCACCACACAATGCAGCACAAGACAATAAGCAGTGATACTGAGCACTGATGAGGATACTAGAACTGACACTGAGCAGCAAGATGCAGCCCTGGACTATTAATAATGTACTGTAGTATACTGAGCACCACACAATGCAGCACAAGACAATGAGCAGTGAAACTGAGCACTGATGAGGATACTAGAACTGACACTGAGCAGTAAGATGCAGCTCTGGACTATTGGTAATGTACTGTAGTATACTGAGCACCACACAATGTAGCACAAGACAATGAGCAGTGATACTGAGCACTGATGAGGATACTAGAACTGACACTGAGCAGCAAGATGTATCACTGGACTATTAATAATGTACTGTAATATACTAAGCACCTCACAATGCAGCACAAGACAATGAGCAGTGATACTGAGCACTGATGAGGATACTAGAACTGACACTGAGCAGCAAGATGCAGCACAGGACTATCAGTAATGTACTGTAGTATACTGAGCACCACACAATGTAGCACAAGACAATGAGCAGTGATACTGAGCACTGATGAGGATACTAGAACTGACACTGAGCAGCAAGATGTAGCACTGGACTATTAGTAATGTACTGAATTATACTGAGCACCACACAATGTAGCACAAGACAATGTGGTATATTTACTAACATTCGTAATTCTCCCGATTTGGTGGTAGATTAATCACGAATGACATCGAAAGTGTAAAACTGCAACTTTTTGAATTTATTACGACTAATTTACTAAGCTGTCGTATTCTGCATTTTCGTGTTTTCCGATGTCGATGTCATTCGTAACTTTTTTCAGTGTTTTACGGTAGTGAATGGCAAAACACTGCCGACTTTAACACAATGAATCACGGCCAGCTCTGTGAGATCCGTGCTGGGGTTCATTGTGCACCTTTTTTTATTTTTTAAAATAGTTTTAAATGGGAAAAAAAAATTGTGTGGGGTCCCCCCTCCTAAGCATCACCAGCCTCGGGCTCTTTGAGCCGGTCCTGGTTGCAAAAATATGGGGGGAAAAATTACAGGGGTTCCCCCATATTTAAACAACCAGCACCGGGCTCTGCGCCTGGTCCTGGTTCCAAAAATACGGCGGACAAAAAGCTGACCTCAAAGTTCCCACCATTGGTTACAATGGAGCGCATAGGCGCTACATTGTAACACTGCCGGGTGCCGCCTGTCATACAGTATAGGAGCACACAGCCAATCAGGAGGGTGCCACAACGTGGCGCTCCCTGATTGGCTGATGGAACCTTCTTGGACTTAAGTCAGAGGGGGTTCCTGGCATTCGGGGAAAGGGGTCCCATGTGAAAACATGGGGCCCCTTTCAGTTCGTGGTCGGGTATCCGTTTTTTTATTTTAACAAGTACGTGGATTACAAATGGATTACAAGAAGAAGAGGAGCCTTCTACCCTGGATTTTGTGAGTATAATTTTTTCAACAGGTACACCATGGATTCTACTGGAGAAGAGGACCGACCTGCGTGGGTACATAGGTAAGTATGTATGTATGTTGGTGTGCATGTATGTATTAAAGTTATACTTTCAAGGTGTGTGTCTTATGTCTTTATTGGGGTATTTTTTTAGTAGTAGTACTACAGGTACCAGCGGGCCCGTTTTTCCGCCGCATGCTGGTACTTGTGGTTCTCCAAGTACCAGCTTGTGGGGGAGGCTTGCTGGGCCTTGTAGTACTGCTACTAAAAACAATATCAATCACTTTTAACTTTGGCTATCAGCCCCCCATCCGCAGCCCTTGGATGGGGGGGACAGCCTCAGGCTTCACCCCTGGCCCTTGGGTGGCTGGGGTGGGGACCCCTTGATTGAAGGGGTCCCCACTCCCCCAGGGTACCCCGGCCAGGGGTGACTAGTTGGGTATTTAATGCCACGGCCGCAGGGCACTGTATAAAAGTGACCCCCTACTGTGGCATTATCTGTCCAGCTAGTGGAGCCCGGTGCTGGTTTCAAAAATACGGGCGACCCCTACGCTTTTTGTCCCCCGTATTTTTGGAACCAGGACCAGGCGCAGAGCCCAGTGCTGGTTGTTTAAATATGGGGGAACCCCTGTCATTTTTTTCCCCATATTTTTGCAACCAGGACCGGCTCAAAGAGCCCGAGGCTGGTTATGCTTAGGAGGGGGGCCCCACGCAATTTTTTTAATTGAAATTAACACTTTCCCATCCCTTCCCACTGATATACATGCACGGATCTCATGGATCCGTGCATGCCTATCCAATCACGGTTCAAAAAAGCAGGTCTGTTTTTTTTTTAGCACTTTTTTACGATTTGTAATTTTTCACGGCAGTGTTTGGATATTTTGAGATTTGCACTTTTTAGTAAATGACCGAGTTCTACTAATTTGCTGGCGTATTTGACCGATGGTGTATTCATTCGTATTTTTTTTCTTGGACTTCCAAAAAAATACGAATGCCCTCATCACTGCCGTGATTTGAGTTTAGTAAATTCCCGAGATGACACTTTGAAGAAAAAACGGCATCTCGGTCAAAATCGGGACCTTAGTAAATATACCCCAGTGAGCAGTGATACTGAGCACTGATAAGGATGGTACTGAGAACTGACACTGAGCAGAAAGATGCAGCCCTGGACTATTAGTAATGTACTATAGTATACTGAGCACCACACAATGCAGCACAAGACAATGAGCAGTGATACTGAGCACTAATGAGGATACTAGAACTGACACTGAGCAGGAAGATGTAGGACTGGACTATTAGTAATGTACTGTAGTATACTGAGCACCACACAATACAGCACAAGACAATGAGCAGTGAAACTGAGCACTGATGAGGATACTAGAACTGACACTGACCAGCAAGATGCAGCACTGGACTATTAGTAATGTACTGTAATATACTGAGCACCACACAATGCAGTACAAGACAATGAGCAGTGATACTGAGCCCTGATGAGGATACTAGAACTGACACTGAGCAGCAAGATGTAGCCCTGGACTATTAGTAATGTACTGTAATATACTGAGCACCACACAATGCAGAACAAGACAATGAGCAGTGATACTGAGCACTGATAAAGATGATACTGAAAACTGACACTGAGCAGCAAGATGCAGCACTGGACTATTAGTAATGTACTGTAATATACTGAGCACCACACAATGCAGCACAAGACAATGAGCAGTGAAACTGAGCCCTGATGAGGATACTAGAACTGACACTGAGCAGCAAGATGCAGCCCTGAACTATTAGTAATGTACTGTAGTATACTAAGCACCACACAATGCAGCACAAGACAATGAGCAGTGATACGGAGCACTGATGAGAATACTAGAACTGACACTGAGCAGCAAGATGTAGGACTGGACTATTAGTAATGTACTGTAGTATACTGAGCACCACACAATGCAGCACAAGACAATGAGCAGTGAAACTGAGCACTGATGAGGATACTAGAACTGACACTGAGCTGCAAGATGCAGCCCTGGACTATTAGTAATTTACTGTAATATACTGAGCACCACACAATGCAGCACAAGACAATGAGCAGTGATATTGAGCACTGATGAGGATACTAGAACTGACACTGAGCTTCAAGATGTAGCACTGGACTATTAGTAATGTACTGTAGTATACTGAGCACCACACAGTACAGCACAAGACAATGAACAGTGATACTGAGCACTGATGAGGATACTAGAACTGACACTGAGCTGCAAGATGTAGCACTGGACTATTAGTAATGTACTGTAATATACTGAGCACCACACAATGCAGCACAAGACAAAGAGCAGTGATACTGAGCACTGATGAGGATACTAGAACTGACACTGAGCTGCAAGATGTAGCACTGGACTATTAGTAATGTACTGTAATATACTGAGCACCACACAATGCAGCACAAGACAATGAGCAGTGATACTGAGCACTGATGAGGATACTAGAACTGACACTGAGCAGCAAGATGCAGCACTGGACTATTAGTATTGTACTGTAGTATACTGAGCACCACACAATGCAGCACAAGACAATGAGCAGTGATACTGAGCACTGATGAGGATACTAGAACTAACACTGAGCTGCAAGATGCAGCCCTGGACTATTAGTAATGTACTGTAATATACTGAGCACCACACAATGCAGCACAAGACAATGAGCAGTGATACTGAGCACTGATGAGGATACTAGAACTAACACTGAGCAGCAAGATGTAGCACTGGACTATTAGTAATGTACTGTAGTATACTGAGCACCACACAATGCAGCACAAGACAAAGAATATTGATATTGAGCACTGATGAGGATACTAGAACTGACACTGAGCAGGAGAGACACACAACTAGTAGTATTACTGAGCAGCAATAAGTTAGCAGTAAGCACTGATACTGAGCACTGATATTGAGATTTCCACTGAGAGAACGTAGCCATGTCCTCTCCGCTCTCTCTACAATGCACAAGTGAATACGGCGGAGACCCACAACTCTTTATATGGAATCTGAATCTCGCGAGAATCCGACAGCGGGATGATAACGTTTTGCCTCATCGGGGTTTCCAAGTCAGACAGGAAGAACCGAGGCTGCCTCGGACCCGTGTAAACCACGTGGAGTTCGGAGGGGTTAGGTTCTCGGAGAACCGAAACCGCTCATCTCTACTTCCTGTGTTTAGTAAATAGACCCAATCTCTCATTACCTATAAAATCTATGGCCACAGTTATGCTATAAGTGTATGTGTATGTCCAGAACATTTGCTGTGTTTGTGCTATTACTTATACAGACATTTTTATTTCCTAACGAAAGCGGAACTCTATGAGAAACCTTCATTACACAGATCCCACTGGAGAAGAGATGACCTTCAATGAAAGAGGGGATCTGCCCTCTAAGTGGTTAATGGAAAACTGGGTTATATATAAAACTAACACATCATATGAATTTGTTGTAAAGCCTGTGACCATCTTTGACGAATCACAAGATGACCAGGTTTATAATATAAAAGCAGGAGAAATCACATGGAAAAATGGCACGGTAAGAGAAGATGAAATACAGTATATCATATACAGTAGGAATGCAGTTGTTGTATGATACATGCAGATGTTCCATACTATCCCTTTATACCAGGACATATGAATCACACAGATTCTGTCACTTGCTGACTACAATCTTGCATTTCACCTGGTATTACTCAGCTAGAGAATCTGTGTGTTTCATGTGTGCCCCAGTTACATGGTATGTATGGTAAGCCTAGATACATGACATCTGTCCTCAAATGTGTTACACAAATAAAAACATCATTAACTTCTGTGTACTAAATTATTTTGACTGGACATGGAATAAATTCCTAGCCGAGATTAGTGAGAGAAAATAGTAAATTTGCTAAAGGGATTTTTCAGAGAGCCTCTTGGTGCAGCATAGAGTGATAGGGCAAACAGTAGGTGCTTCATGTCAAACTGATGAAGGCACACTGTGCAGATATAAAACACATGATATAATTATTAGTCATCTCAAGCACTTTGAGTTTCATGAAGTACTTGAGGTAGGTTCTCAAAATTTGTTAGACAACAAAGGATTTAGAAGAACTTTGTGATGAAATCAATTTTATATTATTATTATTATTATTATTATTTTATATTATTATTATTATTATTATTAGTAGTAGTAGTAGTAGTAGTAGTAGTAGTAGTAGTAGTAGTAGTAGTGTAGTAGGAGTAGGAGTTGTAGTAGTAAGTAATAGTAGTAGTATTATTAGTGGTAGTGGTAGAAGTAATATTAGTGGCTGTGGTAGTGTTGGTAGTAATAGTAGTATAGGTAGTGGTGGTGGTAGTAGTAGGAGTTGTTGTAGTAGTAGTAGCAGTAATAGTAGTAGTAGTAGTAGTATTAGTGGTAGTGGTAGAATTAGTATTAGTTGTTGTAGAATTGTTGGTAGTAATAGGTGGTAGTTGTAGTAGTAGTAGTAGTAGTAATAGTAGTAGTAGTAGTAGTAGTTGTAGATGCAGTAGTAGTAGTAGTAGTAGTAGCAGTAGTAGTAGTAGTAATAGTAGTAGTAGTTTTCCATCATCTCTCCCACTTGTGAATGTTACAGATTATTTGGTTTATTTTTAAAGTAGTCTAGTAAAATGTGTACTTTGAGCAGATGGTATTACATTGGGCATACTATACATACAGAAATAATCCTGTGCCTTAGCATTGACATACTGTACCCTCCATCTTATACCAAATCACACTGAATCATTCTAGCCTCTGAAACTTGAATTACATTGGGTTATAGGATGTGTAAAAGGAAATACATGAAGGTAGTGTTTTATCCTTCCTTACTGATTTTTTAATCTGCAAATAGACAATACAGGCGACATAGTATATGTCTAGAAATTATGTGAAGGTATAACTATACCAGTAGGTCTTAATCAGATTACTTATGGATGCTATAACTGCACACAGTTATTTACATTATTAGTTTTATCTTGTCCTGGGATTGGTATTTGTAACAGCCACTAGTAGGTTGTAATTGTATGACTTCTGGCAACTCCTCAACTGCTCTCACATGTACATATTGGTTTATTGTTACTGTTATAAAGTCTCTTTTTTATAAAAATCGCCAAAATCAAGTAATACAACAAAATCATATGAACTTTCTGCGTGAGTATTTATGGTCCTCTCTTCTGACATAAGTCAAGACTTGGTTAATTCTTTTAATTCTGAAAATTGTGCTGAATTTGGTGGTAAAGGAGAAGTTGAGAAAACTTTGTGTCAACTATATCATGGTTTTTTTGCCCCAGTTTCTGTCTGCCTATCGTCACTGCCATCAAGATAGTAGACTAAATTAGGATTTTGGTATTTTGAACATTGATAAAATGACAACAATGAACATGTCAACATATGCAGACTGTCAATATGTTCACAGCTTTGAGATCTGAAATATTAACATACAATCTTGATATTCTGCATGGAGAGATGAGTATCTTTTTTTCAGAGCTGAAAAACCTTCAACAATAGTTTTTTTTTATAATTAGATCCCATAGATATTAGATTCATGCATAACTGTGGTGTTCCAAAATCAGGTGCGAGGTACAGTATGGAATTCCCCCACAGTGAATTATCTCTTTAAAAATATAAATTTATATAATAGCAAAGTAAAATTGTAAAAAGTAAGATAACAAAAGGGAAAATATTTTTTTCCAATTTGGAATTAATATATAATTAAACAGAATGCCAAAGAGATTTCAATAAAATAAATATTTTTGAAGAATCTTTACTCTTTTCATTGGGGGAATTCATCAGAGTAAACTTATCGAAATCTCATTTATTCTCTATCGTTAATCAAACTTTGTGTTCAATATTGAATAACTTGGACATTCTGGTATCTCAGATGTTGCTCTGTTAGTCTGTGAAACCTGTCGTGATTAGATAAATCTTTGAATATCAAGGACAGTACAATTAAATGCATGTGTCTAGAGAAGTTAACATAACCAAAAACTCATCTCCCCTCCTCATTCTATGCTCTTGATTTTTCCACTTACTTCACATCCAAAATGTACTCTATACAGATGAGTCCTCCGTTATCTTGATTTTTTCAGCCCATAGACGGAGGATTAGTCACGCCAAGGCGATAGCTTATGTTGCTGAGTTTAATCATGGACAGGCACGTTGAGGCGTGACTAGATACTCAGCATGCAATACACATCTTCACCACTGGGTGGCTAATGCTCTACTAATCCAGTACTTTAGTTTGAATAGCGGCGGATTGATCTACAGTACAAGCTTTGGAAAATGGTCAGTGATGACTGTAATTTTAATATAGTCCTGTACTGCATAGTGTACACACAGATGGTGACCAATGGTCAGATGGAGAGAGTAAAATAAATGTAAAAAATTATTCAGACGCAAACGAACATGTTAAAACACTTGTGTATGCAGATGCAACTAATGTGTGAACACTTGTGTATGCAGACGCAACCAATGTGTAAAAGGAATAATGTAGCTCTAATTTCTATCTAATGTGTGAATTTTTTTTTACCCTGACAATCACTTTATTATTATTTTTTTCCTGTGTAATCCATTGTAAAACATTTAATGGAAGTGTTCACACAGGTTTCACATAAATCAGGGTTTTTAGTGAACAACTAATTAGAATGAACAGCTAATTAGTACCCTAATAGAATATACTGTACAGAGATAGTAAGGATGATGATTTGGCACCCAGGAACTTAGGGAGGAGCTTTTATCTCTCTCCATTGCAATCTTTCTATGTATAGTGGAGAGAGATAAAAGCTCCTCCCTAAGTTCCTGGGTGCCAAATTACCATCCTTAATATCTCTGTACAGTATGTTATATTATGGTACTAATTAGCTGTTCACTATAAACCCTGATTTATGTGAAACCTGTGTGGACCTTTCCATTGAATGTTTTAAAATATATTACACAGAAAAAAAAATTTAATAATGTGAATGTAAGGGGAAAAAAATATATAGATTGGCACTTTGGGAATCGAAGCCGGGATCCTCAGCATGGGAGGTGGGAGCCTTCACTGCTAGCCTATGTCACTGCATGGAAGATACACAAGATCATGTGTAAAAGTAATGCAAGCAGTGATTCCTTCCTATTGGTCTACATTTATGCCATTAGGGGACTTGGCTGCTCATTTAGTGCACTGTACATACTGTTAAGTCAATGAGCTACATTATTCCTTTCACACATTAGTTACATTTGCATACACAAGTGCGTTTGCATACACAAGTGTTTTAAAATGTTCATTTTCATCTGTATAAACTATTCACACAGTGATTTGGCATCCAGGAACTTAGGGAGTATCTTTTTTCTCTCCCCATTATACTTAATACTATGGGATTTGGACGCTCACATATTCCTAACATCAATAGACCACACTGTATCTGTAACACGTTTGTTTGCATCTGTATATGCTGTACTATTTGCATCTGTACTGTATATACTGTTATATACTTTATGACATACAGTAGCGTAATGAGACGCACCAGTAAAGTAGTTCTTACCCTGTAGTTCAGTATTGTATATTAATGGAGACCACACGTATGCACGTTGGTGATTTTAAAAAGCGACATCTGGTGGATGATTTTAGGTATTACACTCAAAGGTAACACTAAACGCTCTGTGCGCATCCCTTCAACTAGGCGCGCCTCCTTGCACCCAGGCACACTGCGTATGCCCGATCGCGACTAATGCCTCAGTCAGTCAAGATAATGGAGGACCCATCTGTACATCAGGACTTCACATCCTACCAGTGCATCAGCAACCCCCTGTCCCTTAACCCCCCCCGTCCCTCTTATCAACTCTAACATCTTTCTTCCTTGTAACTAATGATAAATTCATAACCATCATCCATTCCTGCCCACCACCACCTCTCCACTTGACTCACTTCCTCAATATCTCCCTCTCATGAGGCACTGTACCCTCTGCCTTCAAGAATACACTCATTTCCCCTATTCTTAAAACCTACCATTGATCCAAACACCCTCTCGATGCACTGACACATTTCTCTCCTCATGTTTCACTACAAACTACTTGAGCATATCCTGTACAACTGCATTACAGCCTTCCTATCCTCCCACTCCCTGCTTGACCCATTCCAGTCTGGATTTTGTCCTGTCTACTCCATTGAAACTGTCATCACAAAGTTTGCAATGACCTTCATGCTGCAAAATGGAAGGGACACTGATCTCTGATAATTAATTTTAAACTCTGCTTTTGACAGTGTGGACTACCCTCTTCTGCAAATCCTTCACTCTCTTGGTCTGATCTCTGACTGTTCCTTCTCTTTCTCCTCTCATGATGCCACTTCACCCCCACATTCACTAACTGTTGTTGTCTTTCAAGGTTCTGTTCTTGGTTATTTCCTTTTCTCTATATGTCCTCTTTATGTAAACTCATCGGCTTTTTTGACTTCCATTTTCATCTCTATGCTGATGATACTCAAATTTACCTTTTGTCCCCTGACCTCTCCTCCACTCTCCTCCATCATACTGTATCTCCAACTGTCTTTCAGCTACCTTTTCGTAGATGTCCCAGCACTTTCTTAAACATAACATGACTAAGACTGACCTGATCATCTTTCCACCCTTCCACACAACTTCACCCACAACAATTTATTTATCTATTAATGACACCATTATATCCTCTAGCCTCCAAGTGTGCTGTATTGGAGTAATCCTTAACTCCTCCCTCTACTTCAAACCACAAATGTATCTTCTCTCACAAACCTGCCATTTTCATCTGAAAATATTTCCAGGATCAGACCCTTTCTCTACCAGGATGCCACCAAGTCCTTTATCTACTCACTGGTCATCTCCAGACTGGAGAACTGTAATCTCCTCCTATCTGGAATCCCTGACAAATGCCTTTCTCTACTCCAATCTATCCTCAATGCTGTTTCCCAATTTATCAACCTCATCAAACAAAACTGTCCACCTCATCTCTTCTACAAGCCCATAACTAACATTCCTTCCCTTTCAGAATACAAGTAAAGTTTCTCACGCTACATTACAAAGCTCTTACCCACTCTTCTCCCATTTACATCTCTGAACTTATCTCCCTTTACACTCCCACCTGCCCTCTTCACTCCGCTAAAGCACTGCCTACTGATTACTTCCTCCCACTCCAACCTCTAATATTTTTCTTGTGCCACTCTCTTTCTATGGAATTCTTTGTATCTCCCCCTCAGAATCTCGACCTCTCTACAAAACTTTAAATTGGCTCTCGATACCCAACAACTGCAGCCAAATCTCATCATAACATTCTGTTCCATGCTCACTCATCTGCATCACATCTGTCGGTCTCTCCCCTTTAGAATGTAAGTTTTCATGAGCCGGGTCCTCTTTCCTCATGTGCTTTTCATTCTCTTACTTTAACCATCTTCAACAGCATCAAATCACACAGTTTTCTGACACCCTGATACCTAGTTCAGTGTCGGGAGCTGATGAAGATATGTTTATGTACCCTGTACTTGTCCTACATTGTCTTTGACAGTAAGTCACTGTTTGCCTGTTTTGCGTATTTGTTTATGTACTCTGTAATTGGGTGTTGTTAATTCCTTATGATATCATATAAAGGATAACAATAAATAATACAGGTAGTTGAAATATGAACCTCTTGATTTGTGTAGTAGGACACTGATAATGATCAACAGAAAGAGGAATAATATGGATAAATTAACACAGTGTAGAATCTTCATACAAGAATGTCTCACGGCGCTAGTACTACATTTTAAATGTTATATTTATTCTAAAACAAACCTTAATCGTTAATAGGAATACAGATATTAATCAGCTGCTGAATATTAATTGTGCTAGTGTAAGCATAAAATCAGTGGTTCCCCTTTAAGAATGGGGGAATTACCAACTAGACAATATAAGAAAAGAACACTCTGCGCTATTTAAGAACCTTCCAGACTCCAAATAAAGTGAATTCACATATTTACATAAAAACATATTTTTATTCCGGATTAATCACATAAATCTCTAATTAGTAGATGGAACCACATAAAATTCTTAATCTAATAAAAAAAGCTATCATATGCATATATAAATTTAACAACTCTAATAAATTCTTATTTTCAAAAGCCGGCTTTCTATATGCACCTAAAATAAAATATGGATCAGCTCTCATGCGTATATAATAACCACAATATGTGCAATAGGGGATATACTTATTAATTGATGTGCAAATCAGTATTCTCAGATTGTCCACTAACTGCTTGTAGAGAGACGGAATAATCAGATGTAGTAATCACCGCTTGTTGTTCCAAAGTCTCAGAACGGCTCCTTGTGTTATTACACTGAACACTCGTTGTTACAAAGTCTCAGAACGGCTCCTTGTGTAATTACACTG
Organism: Pseudophryne corroboree; assembly: GCF_028390025.1. NCBI lineage: Eukaryota > Metazoa > Chordata > Amphibia > Anura > Myobatrachidae > Pseudophryne > Pseudophryne corroboree. Next base: position 1,234,881,551 of record NC_086444.1, on the reverse strand, counting down.
AACACTCGTTGTTACAAAGTCTCAGAACGGCTCCTTGTGTAATTACACTGAACACTTGTTGTTACAAAGTCTCAGAACGGCTCCTTGTGTTATTACACTGAGCACTCGTTGTTACAAAGTCTCAGAACGGCTCCTTGTGTAATTACACTGAACACTCATTGTTACAAAGTCTCAGAACGGCTCCTTGTGTTATTACACTGAACACTCGTTGTTACAAAGTCTCAGAACGGCTCCTTGTGTTATTACACTGAACACTCGTTGTTACAAAGTCTCAGAATGGCTCCTTGTGTTATTACACTGAACACTTGTTGTTACAAAGTCTCAGAACGGCTCCTTGTGTAATTACACTGAACACTCGTTGTTACAAAGTCTCAGAACGGCTCCTTGTGTTATTACACTGAACACTTGTTGTTACAAAGTCTCAGAACGGCTCCTTGTGTTATTACACTGAACACTCGTTGTTACAAAGTCTCAGAACGGCTCCTTGTGTTATTACACTGAACACTCGTTGTTACAAAGTCTCAGAATGGCTCCTTGTGTTATTACACTGAACACTCATTGTTACAAAGTCTCAGAACGGCTCCTTGTGTTATTACACTGAACACTCGTTGTTACAAAGTCTCAGAATGGCTCCTTGTGTTATTACACTGAACAATTGTTGTTAGAAAGTCTCAGAATGGCTCCTTGTGTTACTACACTGAACACTCATTGTTACAAAGTCTCAGAACGGCTCCTTGTGTTATTACACTGAACACTCGTTGTTACAAAGTCTCAGAATGGCTCCTTGTGTTATTAAACTGAACACTCGTTGTTACAAAGTCTCAGAACGGCTCCCTGTGTTATTACACTGAACACTCGTTGTTACAAAGTCTCAAGCAATTTCTTTTGCATAGACTCTATGAGGAAGCTCCAGTGACGAGAGAAACTAGTCAGAGGAAAGAAGGGACATCTGATGACAATATCATTCATTGCGGTTATCACCTAAGAATCACTGCACCACGCCGGAAGCCAGCGGCTTCACTTGAGACTGCAGCGGCATTTCATATGTTGGGGGCCGGAGACGTCCGGAGCTCCCTAGCCGCACCTGACCGGCAGTGCAGTGTATCTCCAGCTGGATCCGTCTACGTGTAAGACGGAGGGTGAGAGTTTTTACCATTTAGCCAGCCTGATTAGGCAATCAGGAACTGTTACTATTATCTATGCAAAAGGAATTGCTTGAGACTTTGTAACAACGAGTGTTCAGTGTAATAACACAAGGAGCCGTTCTGAGACTTTGTAACAACGAGTGTTCAGTGTAATTACACAAGGAGCCGTTCTGAGACTTTGTAACAATGAGTGTTCAGTGTAATAACACAAGGAGCCGTTCTGAGACTTTGTAACAATGAGTGTTCAGTGTAATAACACAAGGAGCCGTTCTGAGACTTTGTAACAACGAGTGTTCAGTGTAATTACACAAGGAGCCGTTCTGAGACTTTGTAACAACGAGTGTTCAGTGTAATAACACAAGGAGCCATTCTGAGACTTTGTAACAACGAGTGTTCAGTGTAATTACACAAGGAGCCGTTCTGAGACTTTGTAACAACGAGTGTTCAGTGTAATAACACAAGGAGCCGTTCTGAGACTTTGTAACAATGAGTGTTCAGTGTAATAACACAAGGAGCCGTTCTGAGACTTTGTAACAACGAGTGTTCAGTGTAATTACACAAGGAGCCGTTCTGAGACTTTGTAACAACGAGTGTTCAGTGTAATAACACAAGGAGCCGTTCTGAGACTTTGTAACAACGAGTGTTCAGTGTAATAACACAAGGAGCCGTTCTGAGACTTTGTAACAACGAGTGTTCAGTGTAATTACACAAGGAGCCGTTCTGAGACTTTGTAACAACGAGTGTTCAGTGTAATAACACAAGGAGCCGTTCTGAGACTTTGTAACAACGAGTGTTCAGTGTAATAACACAAGGAGCCATTCTGAGACTTTGTAACAACGAGTGTTCAGTGTAATAACACAAGGAGCCGTTCTGAGACTTTGTAACAACGAGTGTTCAGTGTAATAACACAAGGAGCCGTTCTGAGACTTTGTAACAACGAGTGTTCAGTGTAATAACACAAGGAGCCGTTCTGAGACTTTGTAACAACGAGTGTTCAGTGTAATAACACAAGGAGCCGTTTTGAGACTTTGTAACAACGAGTGTTCAGTGTAATAACACAAGGAGCCGTTCTGAGACTTTGTAACAATGAGTGTTCAGTGTAATAACACAAGGAGCCGTTCTGAGACTTTGTAACAACGAGTGTTCAGTGTAATTACACAAGGAGCCGTTCTGAGACTTTGTAACAACGAGTGTTCAGTGTAATAACACAAGGAGCCGTTCTGAGACTTTGTAACAACGAGTGTTCAGTGTAATAACACAAGGAGCCGTTCTGAGACTTTGTAACAACGAGTGTTCAGTGTAATAACACAAGGAGCCGTTCTGAGACTTTGTAACAATGAGTGTTCAGTGTAATAACACAAGGAGCCGTTCTGAGACTTTGTAACAACGAGTGTTCAGTGTAATTACACAAGGAGCCGTTCTGAGACTTTGTAACAACGAGTGTTCAGTGTGTCAAAGTCAGAAAAATGTCTTCTATACACGTTGCCATATTTGCACCGCACACTGGTCCGCGCTGCGCATGCGTACGCTCTCCCGTGAAGGCGCATACCCGCAATAGCGTGCACCCGCGGGCGCACGGTATGCGTATTTACGGTAGAGTTTATGTAGTCGTAGCGTGCGACTCATTCGTTACACATTTTCATAATTAATGTAGTTTATAGATCATGATCCCTTTAATAGTTCCTGAAAGTTTGGTTAATATAGAACGTCCCTGAACGGAGGAATCCCTCTTTGTATTGTACGAAGGGTCTAACAGGAATCATATAGCAGTGTTTGGTACCCATCGGAAGAGTATTTAATTAACAATATTCCGGTGTTGGTTTGGAGCGTATTAATCGCTCGTGTGGATAGTTATGGACATAAGAAGTTTATGTCCATTTCTATTATTTACTCATACTCAGGTATGCGGCGGGAAACCCAGTTTTCCACCCACCTGAGCTGTTGGAAATCGTCACAGCCCACCTGTATGAATCAACCTATGACCTTTTGTTATGATACGGGGCCGAATTCCTTCATCCAATGGACAATGGGATTGTAGGGACTATGAGATTGCATTGTGTGTGGGGCATAAATAGGCAGGCCGACCATATCCAACTTCACTCTAATCAACGGTTTTCTTGCTGATAATCGGGAGCTGGATATCGAGGCGCATGCGATCATACCCTTTGTGCGTAAGTTTTCTCTCCGTAATCATTGTCTTACTGTGAGCCAATTTCTCTCATCTCTTTCCATTTCTCTCTCTCTCTCCTTTCTCTTTTCTCTCACATCTCCCCTAGACTAGTATTGAATTGTATTAGATAGTATTGTATATTGGTTAGGAAGAATCTGTTATATTGTAGTGTATCATTTGTACTGTTATTCTCTTTTACAAGTATATTAGATATAATACAGTTAATAGGCTTTGGACCCTAAACCAGTATCTGTGTATTTCCTATAGTGTTGTGTTCACTTGAACGTCGGTGACGCTCAAGCAGCTTTGTAGTTAGTCAGGTTACACAAGGTTGCACTTACACCCTGTATTCACATTAAGGTATTCTGTGTATTTCATTGGTAAAAGGTTTAGACATAAAGGTATAGCATTGTGAGCGTCTGCGCCGCTGGTGATCTCCTCGTGGTCTCGAGCGTCCGCTACGCCATAGCGAATCATTACTCTAGTCATAGCCAACAACGTGCTGTCCTGTGATCACTGGGCCGTGAGCGAACGTGACGCTTGAGCGTCTCGCCCACAGCTGAGCGATCGTTACGCAACTAGCGTACCCTTACGGTACTTCTTAAGTAAACAGCGTACAGTGTTCTTAGACTTCACTAAGGGTTGTTTACACGACAAAAGAATTTAGTATTGTCAATTGGGGACTCGTCCTGTCCTTCTCATATCTGCACTAGGTAGATCAGCAGACATTATCCCCCAGCAAAGGGTGGGAGGTTGTCTCGCAGTGCTGACGGGATAAGCGTCTGCTTCGCTTAGATAAAGAGTGCTGAAGGAATCCGGGAACCGGAAGTAAGAACAAAACGCTTGTGTCCTTTAAAACTGTTTATTTCTCTTCTGTCTTGCGTATACACGCACGCATACATATATATCTGCATTTCTTTTTCAATTTCGTATATCACTATTCCTGTTTGCCAATTTTTATAGTTGATAGAAAGTGCTAAAAGAGATTTGCTGTTATTTCATAATAGAGGTAATAGTTAAAGTATAGACCAACACACGGCTTGTCTGGGAGATAAGGCAGTCAGTGTGGTGGGCGGTAGATGATCAGGGATCATCTACATTGATAAAAGTAGAAATTGTGTTACGGTGGATCTTTGTTTTGCGTACACGTGTCTCTAACAAAGACTAGCGTACGCAATCCAAAGGCAGACGCACGCAGCGTACATTACGCAACGTAGCGTCCGGTTACGCCCACGTAGCTCAAAGTCACGAAAAGTCGAATTAACGCAAAGCGATAATTAACGCACAGCGGTAGATAACGCGACGCGGTAAATAATGCAAATCTATTTTTGGAAAATCGGAAATTTAGTTTAACAGATCCTGCTCCTATTTGGTAACACAGCTGGGCTGAAGAATAATTTCTGCGCAGAAATAGATATAGAAACGAAAGTGTACATGTGTTGAGTGAGTGTGTTTTTGTATACAAGTTTATACAACTTAGAGGTTGAACCAAAAGAAATCGGGTAGGACATACGTGTAAGTGACATACACGGTGGCTAGGGAGGCATCCCTGGTTAAACATAATATTTGAGCATTAGAGTATAGCGGACCAGTACAAGACCAGGAGGTCAGACCAGGAGGTCGTACAGACAAGACCAGGAGGTCATAAGGAGACAAAGAGGTCCGCTATAAAGGTAAGAGGCACAACCCCGGGGGTTGGTGCAGAACCCATATAGGCCATAAGCTCTTGCTGAAGGAATCGCGGCCGGAAACATCGATTCCATTGATCTCTCAGTACATAACAAATAGTTGCTTATGTACTGAACGATTGTACCGCACGTAATTGTGTGCAGTAGTTAGTAATCTGACCTAATACCATTAGAGTAAAGTGGTCACAAACGCTATTTGTACATTCTGACGTGATTTGTGTAATTTTTTATTTTTAAAGGGAAGTTCGCTGGTCACTCAGGAACTATCTAACAACCCCACCTTTACTGGAAAGAGTAAGTGTCCTGCGGGTAACCCTCATATGTTCCAGTAAACAGAAGGTTCTTTCTGGTAGGGCCCTGTATCGAGTACGCCAGCACCATATCGGTGTGATCAGGTCGTATTGGTCGAGGTGGGCGAGTGAGTGGGGTACTCGGTAAACCGCCACCGCCGGCCTATTCTGAATAATTTGGTTTGCTGTAAGGGTTCGCTGAAGACCGTGATATAAAGATCAAAGGAGTAGTAAGCAACACCTGCAGATTATGGGGGCCAATTGTTCAGGTAGGGGGCGATCAACCTCGGTTCGGGTTGATTCAGAGAACCGACCAGTCGGGTCGGCAAGATACATCATGTGTGAAAAATACGGAAGTCACACAGAGGTTTTATGTGATGAATGGGAGAGAATGACTGTACAAGACAGGGACAAATTCCCAAGAATAGGTAGCTTCAGTCCAGAAGTGTTACAAAATTTAAGGAGGAGGATATGTCTCATAAAATCAACAAAGAGACGAATTCAGCATCATGATTATTTACAGTTATGGCACCAGGAAGGTGAGATACAGAGAGGTTTGGCTCTGGCGGCGGGGGCTGGCCCTAACTGAAAATTGATTGCCACAGCCCCGCCACCACCATATATAGCAGGAGAGAAGTTGATTGCGGAGAGAAACGCACTGGGTTGTAAAACACAAACACTTAGTAACCCTGTAAATGTTAATGATGTTAACCAAGTAACTCATGCAATTATTAACCCGTGCAAGTTGTACCCTGTTTTGAACTTTCCTCAGGAGTGTGATCAAGAAGACGATTCAGCAACAATTTCAGCTCTCTCTCTCGCAGCCACTATAGCAGAGACCACAGTAGGCACAGCAACACCCACGAGATTAGCGAAGGCCCCTAGCGGAGGGATAGGTGAGGTCGTGTCAACGGGTAAGTACGGCACCATGCACTACACTGAAACAATTGTACCACAACAAGCTGTAGAATCTACACAGGAAGAGGCTGTTAGAATTGCTCCTGTAAGGGTAATAGCAGTTCCCAATGGAAAAACAGATGTGTCTGGAGCCACTCCCATAAGGAACATTGCCATGTACACTCCATTTTCCCGAATGGAATTAAGAACAATAGTGTCCGAATTTCCTGACCCCAGGAAAGACTTAGTTGCTAGCCAAAAATACATCAGGGATCTAGGTAACACTGTAGAACCCAACAACAAGGATTGGCAGATACTGCTGAGAGCTTGTTTACCTTCCAATGTCGACTCAACTCAATTCTTAGCTGACTGTGCATTGGATAAAGATGTACCGCTTACAGACGTGTACAACAAGGATAATGTAAAAAGGATAAATTTACAGCTAAAGGAGTATTTCCCAGCCGTTGTTAAATGGAACAAGATATTCTCCATTAGACAAAAAGAGTCCGAAACGGCAGCAGAATATTTCCACCGGGCACTATTAGAAATGGCAAAGTACACTGGAATAGAAGACATTAAGACCAACCCAAACCATCAAGACGTAGCAGTATCTGTACTGATGGATGGTTTAAAGGAAACATTAAGACTAGGGTTCAGACCACGCAACCATGTTGGTGAGGTCTGTCGGTGTCCACATTGAGTGAGGCTGCTATTGATCACGACAGAAACATCACTAGACACAGGGAGTCGCAAAGTGATAAGTTGATGTCAGTAAGTATACAGGCGCTGACCACAAGGCAGCCTGCGTATGTACCACCGAACCCTGTGGGTAAGGCAAGTGTAATAACATGTTTTTCTTGTAACAGACAGGGACACTATGCACGAGACTGTAGAACAAAGAGTGTACAAAGATCTTTTCAACCCCCTAGACAACGACACGACACACGACATTGGGAGCAGGGTCCACAGAGGCGGAGTTTTGAGCCACATACAGGAGAAACAAAAAGATATCCCCCGAACAGAGACTGGCATGCCTCTGGTAGTTCCCAACTAACTCCCTCACAAGTAGTTGCTGCCAGCGGGATTCAGGGAGGTCAGCATACCCAATAGGGGTGTGGCCATACCTGTAATCTGCAGCCAGTTAAATTGATTGCCAGTCTTGGAAGTGAACCAGAGATTGCAATCAACGTAGCTGGTAAAACTTTAAATTTTCTTGTAGACACAGGGGCGGCCAAGTCAGTGATAAATTCGACAGTGGGCATGAGAACCACTGGTAGGACAGTTCCAGCCATGGGAGTAACAGGAGTAGTCCAGCACTACCCTGTTAGCAAACCAGCCGAGATTACAATAGGGCCTTTGCATACCAAGCATTCCTTTTTGCTGGCTGCATCTGCACCAACCAATCTCCTGGGTAGAGACCTACTATGTAAAATGGGTTGCGTCATTTACTGTACTCCTGAAGGTGTATTCTTGGACATTCCTGAGAATCACGCTCAGGAAGTGCGAGACATGTTAGACTCCCCATCAAAATTAATGTCACATACCATTATGACAAATAGGAATCCATCCCAAGTAGAAGAGATGACATCTCAGATACCAGAGTCACTTTGGACAAAAGATGGACAGGACACTGGATTAATGGCAAACGTAGCTCCAGTAGTTGTACAAGTAAAAGATGGTAGGATAGCTCCAAAAATCCCACAGTATCCTCTGAAGCCAGAGGTGGAGTTAGGAGTTTTCCCAGTAATAGAACGCTTGCTACAACAGGGCATTCTAGTAAGAACGTCCAGCACAGCAAATAGTCCCATCTTCCCTGTTAAAAAGAGTGGGGGGAGGGGTTACAGGCTCGTGCAGGATCTAAGGGGGATTAACAAAATAGTTGAGAGTCAGTTCCCCGTAGTGCCTAATCCAGCTGTCATCCTAATGCAAATTCCTCCCACTGCCAAATTTTTCACTGTTATTGACCTCTGCTCCGCTTTCTTTTCGGTACCTCTGCACCCTGACAGCCAATATTTATTTGCATTCACATACAGAGGAGTCCAATACACGTGGACTCGGTTACCCCAAGGTTTCATAGACAGTACAAGCATATTTTCTCAGGCTTTGCATGATTGTTTACAGTCTTTTCAACCAGAAAGTGGATCAGTATTGATACAGTATGTGGATGATTTACTGCTGTGTTCAGATTCACTGGAAGCATCCCTGAAGGATACGAAACAGCTCCTGTTTCATCTTTCAGACAAAGGTCACAAGGTTTCCAAAGACAAGTTGCAATTATGCCAAACTAAGGTGAAATATTTGGGACACTGTCTAACACAAGGACTGAGACACCTGACCGCTGATAGAATCCAAGCAATTAGAGACATGACTCTACCACAAACCCAGCAACAGATCAGAACGTTTTTAAGAATGTGTGGGTATTGCCGTAATTGGATCCCAGGGTTTTCCATATTGGCGTTACCTTTGCAGGAAATGGTCTCCTCAAACAAACCTGATAGGATTTCGCATACTGACGAATCCGAAACAGCATTTGAGAGACTCAAACAGTGCCTAACGCAGGCGCCAGCACTAGGTATGCCAGACTATGGGAAACCCTTTGAACTATACGGAACAGAAAGTGCTGGTTGCGCAGCAGGTGTACTAACCCAAAAACACGGTGACGCCAGCAGGCCAGTTGCATACTACAGCGCTCAGCTAGACACGGTAGCGCGATCCCTCCCCACATGCTTGCGTAGCGTTGCGGCGATAGCATTGCTAGTGACAAAAAGCGAAGATGTCGTGCTAGGCCACAACCTCACAATCCATACACCACATGCGGTATCTGCCTTATTGAATTCTGCCCAAACCAGACACGTCTCATCAGCAAGGTTTACAAGATGGGAATTGGCATTAATGGCCCCAGTAAACATCACCATAAGGAGATGCAGCGCATTAAACCCTGCAACATTTCTCCCAGGTGTGCCTGGTCAGACACAAAGGGTGGAAGGTTAGAGTGATGGGGAAAGAGGATTTAATACAAAGGAAGATACACATGATTGTATGGAATATTTGACCCAAAATTTTACCGCAAGGCCGGACATCAGTGACAATCCACTGGAAGATGCAGAACTCACGTTCTACACTGACGGTAGTTGTCATAGACAGTCAGACTCGGGAGACTTGTGTACTGGATACGCAGTCGTAAATGACCAAGACACCATAGAAGCGGAACCGCTAGGCCCACCTCACTCAGCCCAGGTTGCTGAACTGGTCGCCCTAACCAGAGCATGTGAATTGGCTAAGGGTAAGTCAGCCAATATCTACACCGATTCTAGATACGCCTTCGGGGTAGTACATGATTTCGGAGCCCTATGGCGCCTCAGAAATTTCATGACGGCAGCTGGTACACCGATAGCGCATGCAGCTTATATAAAAAGGCTTCTAACAGCGATACAGGAACCCGACAGAGTGGCTGTTATCAAATGTAAAGCACATACATATAGTCAAGACCCAGTATCCCTTGGTAACAGCCGAGCAGACGAAGCCGCAAAGCTTGCAGCTGCTACCCCCATACAGACAGACACCACACAACTGATGGTATTTAATACCATCAACACACAGAAGTTGCGTGAGATGCAGAATTTGTGTTCCACACAGGAAAGAGCAGTCTGGAAGGCAAAGGGATATGGCCAGGAGTCCTCAGGGCTCTGGACGGATGGACATGGTAAACCAGTGGCCCCCAGAGCATATCTTCCATGCCTGGCTGAAGCAGCTCATGGGTTGACCCATCTAGGCAAGGAGGGAATGTGCAAATTGGTAAGAGCATACTGGTGCGCCCCAGGATTCTCCTCTCATGCGAGTAAAAGAGCAATGTCATGCCTTACCTGTCTGAGAAAGAATATTGGAAAAGCAATACCTACAGAACCATCCCATATCCCACCTGCCGGCGGCCCTTTCCAGGTAATACAAATTGACTTCATTCAATTACCCCCATGTCGAAATTTGAAATATGTACTTGTCTGTATAGATGTTTTCTCGAATTGGGTCGAAGCATTTCCAGCAGCTACAAATACCGCTATGTTTACAGCTAAGAAAATTGTACAGGAATTTGTGTGTAGATATGGTATCCCTAGGATAATCGAAAGTGATAGGGGTACCCATTTTACAGGTGATGTCTTTCAAGGAATGTGTAAGTTGATGGGAATTGATAGCAAGCTGCACACTCCGTACCGTCCACAGGCGAGTGCGAAGGTCGAAAGAGTGAACAGCACTATTAAAAATAAATTGAGTAAAATAATGGCAGAGACAGGATTGACGTGGCCAGAAGCTTTACCCATTGTTTTGTATAGCATCAGAACCACTCCCAGGTCCCCTCTTAACCTGTCCCCTTTTGAAATTCTGTTTGGTCGACAACCGCATGTCATGATTAACCCTCAGGATGATTTGAAATGTAACAATGAAGTAACTGTAAAATACTTGATTAACATGAGTAAGCAGTTGAGGAATCAAAATGATAATCTGAAGTTGGTGATTCCTGATTTACCAGATAGTAATTGTCATGACATTGAACCTGGGGATTATGTAATGATACGAAATTTTCTACGCTCAGGTTGTCTTATTGATAGATGGGAAGGACCATACCTGGTCTTATTGACTAGCACCACAGCATTGAAGGTTGCTGAGAGAGAGACTTGGGTCCATTCATCCCACTGCAAGAAGGTTGCTGATCCAGAGAAGTCCCGTGATAAGGAACAGACGGTAGAGGTTGTATCACTGGAGTGTCTGTTCCAGGAGGACTGAGGCGGCACCTGAGCCTTGAAGACCGAAAGCAGTTGTCGACTCCCTTCCCCCCTTTATTGTTTTTCTCCACTTCCCATCCCCTCTTCCTTGAAATTTCTTTTTCCCCCTTCTCATTCTTCTCTATTTTCCCCTCAAAGATGGACTTGCCCCAAGAGACTGTGATCCGGATTTTGATGTTAACCATGATGTTGACCAGAGCAGTCTGTTCCGGCGAGAGTACCATAGAGGTCGAAAGAGGTTCTGGAATGGGTTCCGATTATGATGATGGAGGCGTAGTTTTCCAAGATCAACCAAACCAACAATCAAAGGCGAGTATCAGAAAACGATCCGATAGCATTGATCATAGAAGGAATTGTGACGGATTGTTAGCTGAAGAAAACTGTATCTGTAGGCTTTGTGACAATTTAATTGAAGATGGATGCATAAAGAAATGCCAATCCAGTTTTAATATCCATATGGACCGGCATCCATTGAGTGACTATCACTCCTTAGTGGGTAACGTATTAAACCAAACAGATTGTTGGGTATGCTCTCAAGTACCTCAGGGTCATAGCAAATCAGGGCTAGTACCGTTTCCTTTAACGTTAGGGGAGGTACTTGAGCTAAGTGGTGGGAGACCGGTGGACCGGAGGTTTAACATCTCCAGCCCTCCTAGTTTGAAGCTCCACCAATACCATGTGGATAGGTCCCTCTTATGTTTTAATATCTCCAATCCCCGTAAGCCGGGAAATTGGGAAGTGTCATGGAGCAACCTTACCATGACCTTTTCGCATAGAGCAGATAGAATGCCTACAGATACAGAGCTTGTACGCCACATAGCCAGTAGAGGAAAATCTTTCCGGTATCGATATACCTTAGGAAATAGGATTACTAGAGTTGGAGAGGTATCACCAGGATACTGTGCACATATCGTACAAACTGATACGTGCATTAAGCAGATGGAAGAATTAGGGTCAGGAGAGTTCACCTGGAAGGTGTGTAACATGGTAATGTCCTTCTCCGTCCCATATGTCCTCCCCGATGATGCATATTTCATATGCGGGAGAAAGGCGTACAAGTGGCTTGCCCCAAACTCTGAAGGATTGTGTTATATTGGAAAAGTATTGCCTGAAGTGATGACTGTAACACATGACAAAATGAAGGACATACACCGTGGTGCCCAAGCTCCTTATACTCACACCCATTACGAGCACCGAGTTAAAAGACAACTGTCAGAAAGGTTAGAGCATCCGGCCTCTGATCTTATCCATGAATCCACCGGGATTCAGGTTCTGGTAGCGTTAGATTTCACTCGCACCGCTCGAGGAGTGATGAATTATAGATACATTTCCGCACTCGCCAATTTGTTAGATAATATCACCGAAATGTATGATGACACGTTCAGATACACTGGAAGAGAACTTCAAGCCTACAAAACAGAACTAGTTCAGCATAGGATGGTTCTTAATTATCTTACAGCAGTAACAGGCGGATATTGTGTTACATTGGCAACACAGTACGGCATAAAGTGTTGCACGTATATCACAAATAGCACCGAGGATCCGGTAGAAGTCATAGACCAAAAGATGGACGATATTCTGCAATTAAAGTGGAAATTTCGTCGAAAACACAATCTCACCCTTGCTGCTGTAGGTAATGAGCTGACTGGTTGGGTGTCATGGTTGAACCCGCGAAATTGGTTCTCCGGTTTAGGAGACTGGGCTCAAGGAGTCATAATGGATGTTGGAAAGTTTCTACTATGTATCTTGGGTGTTGTTATATCTATTGGATTGATATTTAGATGCGGGCAGGCTTTAATGAGGTGCAAACAAAGTACAAAAGTGATGAGCTTGAGGAGTGAGGAAACCGTAATTAACCTGGATTTGATTTATGACCCAATGATAGAAACCAGGATGTGATGAAAATGCGATTATACGGTCTGTTTCTTTCACCTGTTTTTCTGCTTTTCTCCAAGATACAAAGACCCCCTTTGGACAAGGAAGTTGATGAGACACTATACAGACAACAGACAAGCACCAAAGATGAAGTTTTGACAACCACTTGAGAAATGGACACTTGATGAACTTTGCCATGGATCCCCAGTTTCCCTAGTATTTTTAAACTCACGCTAGCCCAACATTTTTTTGTAAATCTGATGGCACTGACAAAGCTTGTTGCTCATGCCTAAGGAGCAAAACAGCGCAAAGAAGACGACTTTCAACTGATACCGAACAAAACTTCGACGACAGATGTACATTTACCTGACATAGAATATCATTGCATTTTCCATAAGTGTTCTTCATCTTCATCCCTACAACCCTCAGGTAATAACACACATAGTATAGGGAATACAGGCACAGATATCAGCAACCACATACCTCCCCCATTCATGTATCATCAACTAAAATGTGCATCCCCATTTTGTTACAACCACAGCCGAAATGAGCTCGGTAGAGTTTGACAGCCCATCCACAGACCCTTAGTACGGGATAAGAAGGAATCCAAATGTATACTTCGCAATACCTCGAAGCTTGATTTACCACACGTACGGCACGATGATACATGACCCTCCAAACATGGACTCATACACACATGCTTCTGCTTTCTCACTAGGTCATACCCTCTTCACACCTACTCCACTCTTCTTCCTTACCCCACCATGGAAATCAATTAACCCCTGACTTACATTTTTCTCCTTTTGAAATGTTTTAGAAGGTGGCAGTTATTATTGACTGCCAAAGGGTGGACTGTCAAAGTCAGAAAAATGTCTTCTATACACGTTGCCATATTTGCACCGCACACTGGTCCGCGCTGCGCATGCGTACGCTCTCCCGTGAAGGCGCATACCCGCAATAGCGTGCACCCGCGGGCGCACGGTATGCGTATTTACGGTAGAGTTTATGTAGTCGTAGCGTGCGACTCATTCGTTACACATTTTCATAATTAATGTAGTTTATAGATCATGATCCCTTTAATAGTTCCTGAAAGTTTGGTTAATATAGAACGTCCCTGAACGGAGGAATCCCTCTTTGTATTGTACGAAGGGTCTAACAGGAATCATATAGCAGTGTTTGGTACCCATCGGAAGAGTATTTAATTAACAATATTCCGGTGTTGGTTTGGAGCGTATTAATCGCTCGTGCGGATAGTTATGGACATAAGAAGTTTATGTCCATTTCTATTATTTACTCATACTCAGGTATGCGGCGGGAAACCCAGTTTTCCACCCACCTGAGCTGTTGGAAATCGTCACAGCCCACCTGTATGAATCAACCTATGACCTTTTGTTATGATACGGGGCCGAATTCCTTCATCCAATGGACAATGGGATTGTAGGGACTATGAGATTGCATTGTGTGTGGGGCATAAATAGGCAGGCCGACCATATCCAACTTCACTCTAATCAACGGTTTTCTTGCTGATAATCGGGAGCTGGATATCGAGGCGCATGCGATCATACCCTTTGTGCGTAAGTTTTCTCTCCGTAATCATTGTCTTACTGTGAGCCAATTTCTCTCATCTCTTTCCATTTCTCTCTCTCTCTCCTTTCTCTTTTCTCTCACATCTCCCCTAGACTAGTATTGAATTGTATTAGATAGTATTGTATATTGGTTAGGAAGAATCTGTTATATTGTAGTGTATCATTTGTACTGTTATTCTCTTTTACAAGTATATTAGATATAATACAGTTAATAGGCTTTGGACCCTAAACCAGTATCTGTGTATTTCCTATAGTGTTGTGTTCACTTGAACGTCGGTGACGCTCAAGCAGCTTTGTAGTTAGTCAGGTTACACAAGGTTGCACTTACACCCTGTATTCACATTAAGGTATTCTGTGTATTTCATTGGTAAAAGGTTTAGACATAAAGGTATAGCGTTGTGAGCGTCTGCGCCGCTGGTGATCTCCTCGTGGTCTCGAGCGTCCGCTACGCCATAGCGAATCATTACTCTAGTCATAGCCAACAACGTGCTGTCCTGTGATCACTGGGCCGTGAGCGAACATGACGCTTGAGCGTCTCGCCCACAGCTGAGCGATCGTTACGCAACTAGCGTACCCTTACGGTACTTCTTAAGTAAACAGCGTACAGTGTTCTTAGACTTCACTAAGGGTTGTTTATACGACAAAAGAATTTAGTATTGTCAAGTGTAATAACACAAGGAGCCGTTCTGAGACTTTGTAACAACGAGTGTTCAGTGTAATAACACAAGGAGCCGTTCTGAGACTTTGTAACAACGAGTGTTCAGTGTAATAACACAAGGAGCCGTTCTGAGACTTTGTAACAACGAGTGCTCAGTGTAATAACACAAGGAGCCGTTCTGAGACTTTGTAACAACAAGTGTTCAGTGTAATAACACAAGGAGCCGTTCTGAGACTTTGTAACAACGAGTGTTCAGTGTAATAACACAAGGAGCCATTCTGAGACTTTGTAACAACAAGTGTTCAGTGTAATAACACAAGGAGCCGTTCTGAGACTTTGTAACAACGAGTGTTCAGTGTAATAACACAAGGAGCCGTTCTGAGACTTTGTAACAATGAGTGTTCAGTGTAATAACACAAGGAGCCGTTCTGAGACTTTGTAACAACGAGTGTTCAGTGTAATTACACAAGGAGCCGTTCTGAGACTTTGTAACAACGAGTGTTCAGTGTAATAACACAAGGAGCCGTTCTGAGACTTTGTAACAATGAGTGTTCAGTGTAATAACACAAGGAGCCGTTCTGAGACTTTGTAACAACGAGTGTTCAGTGTAATTACACAAGGAGCCGTTCTGAGACTTTGTAACAACGAGTGTTCAGTGTAATAACACAAGGAGCCGTTCTGAGACTTTGTAACAACGAGTGTTCAGTGTAATAACACAAGGAGCCGTTCTGAGACTTTGTAACAACGAGTGCTCAGTGTAATAACAC
Organism: Pseudophryne corroboree; assembly: GCF_028390025.1. Lineage (NCBI taxonomy): Eukaryota > Metazoa > Chordata > Amphibia > Anura > Myobatrachidae > Pseudophryne > Pseudophryne corroboree. The sequence continues at coordinate 1,234,865,697 of NC_086444.1, read as the reverse complement.
AAGGAGCCGTTCTGAGACTTTGTAACAACGAGTGTTCAGTGTAATAACACAAGGAGCCATTCTGAGACTTTGTAACAACAAGTGTTCAGTGTAATAACACAAGGAGCCGTTCTGAGACTTTGTAACAACGAGTGTTCAGTGTAATAACACAAGGAGCCGTTCTGAGACTTTGTAACAATGAGTGTTCAGTGTAATAACACAAGGAGCCGTTCTGAGACTTTGTAACAACGAGTGTTCAGTGTAATTACACAAGGAGCCGTTCTGAGACTTTGTAACAACGAGTGTTCAGTGTAATAACACAAGGAGCCGTTCTGAGACTTTGTAACAACGAGTGTTCAGTGTAATAACACAAGGAGCCGTTCTGAGACTTTGTAACAACGAGTGTTCAGTGTAATAACACAAGGAGCCGTTCTGAGACTTTGTAACAACGAGTGCTCAGTGTAATAACACAAGGAGCCGTTCTGAGACTTTGTAACAACAAGTGTTCAGTGTAATAACACAAGGAGCCGTTCTGAGACTTTGTAACAACGAGTGTTCAGTGTAATAACACAAGGAGCCATTCTGAGACTTTGTAACAACAAGTGTTCAGTGTAATAACACAAGGAGCCGTTCTGAGACTTTGTAACAACGAGTGTTCAGTGTAATAACACAAGGAGCCATTCTGAGACTTTGTAACAACAAGTGTTCAGTGTAATAACACAAGGAGCCGTTCTGAGACTTTGTAACAACAAGCGATGATTACTACATCTGATTATTCTGTCTCTCTACAAGCAGTTAGTGGACAATCTGAGAATACTGATTTGCACATCAATTAATAAGTATATCCCCTATTGCACATATTGTGGTAATTATATACGCATGAGAGCTGATCCAGATTTTATTTTAGGTGCATATAGAAAGCCGGCTTTTGAAAATAAGAATTAATTAGAGTTGTTAAATTTATATATGCATATGATAGCTTTTTTATTAGATTAAGAATTTTATGTGGTTCCATCTACTAATTAGAGATTTATGTGATTAATCCGGAATAAAAAGGTGTTTTTATGTATATATGTGAATTCACTTTATTTGGAGTCTGGAAGGTTCTTAAATAGCGCAGAGTGTTCTTTTCTTACAGTGTGGAATTTGAATGATCAAATTAATGTTTTGTTTTAATGCTGAATTATTAGAATGCTGAAATTAAATTACATCTTGCATACATGTAATTGTGGAGAGTTAACACCTGGTAATAAATTGAGAAGCATTCATCATCCTGGCAGCTGAGGTGCCGGCGGTCATGTGACCAGTGAAAGTACATGGCAGCTGCCTTCCAAATGCTGAGTATCAGGGTTCAGTGTTAGGGCCCGGGGAAGGGTTATGATTAGGCTCTATGTGGGGTTATGGTTTGGCACTGGGTCAGGTGGTTATATGTAACCATAGCCACCCTCCAAAGGGTGAAGGGTTAGGTAAGGTGAAAGTGGAATGTAAAAATACTTACCCTGTCCACTGTCTGTAGCTTTACTGTTGGGATGCCACTGTCGGTCTTGTGACTGCTGGAATCCCGACTGCCAGTATTATATACCAGACCCAATAAATCATGGGCATATGATAGTTGGAAACTTTACAGGAAAAATTAGGAAAGTGTAGTTATAAAACATTTGTATAAATCATATAATTATAATAATGAGATTGGAAGACATACTTGAGGACATATTTGAGGAACTCTGATTAAACAAATCTGGCATACACTATAAGGCTGATGAATTTAATGTTACTGTATTTAGTTTTTATTTCAGAAAATTCTTGCTCTGTACAGAAGTAAAGGCCCATACACACCGGTCGATGTATCGGCCGTTCTCTTGAACGGCCGATACATCGCGGGTCCGTCGGCCAGTGTGTACGGGCGATACGTCTGTGAACTCCGTCGTTCACAGACGTATCGCGTTGGCTGTGCAGCACAGCCGACGCCCAATATATCTACCGATATATTGGCGCGTCGCTGTGTGTGCATGGGGCGGTCGTCCGACCGCCCGTACACATGCTGCGGCGGGCGGCGGTGATTGACAGGTGAACTGGGCGGGCGCCTGCCCGCCCGCCCAGTTCATGACGTCAGTCCCCCGACGGATCTGGCAGTGTGTATGCTGAACACTCTGCGCGATCCGTACATAGATATATCTGCAGATCAATTGATCTGCAGATATATCTTCTAGTGTGTACCCACCTTAAGTCACAGTGGAGACTTCATCTTAAGGTGCATACACACAGTGAGATACTTGCTATGCCTGATTTTGACTCTGTGATGACTCTTGAACTCACGCAAAGCCCAGGAGGACCAGTCTTGATTATCTGTACTTTCAACTTCGACTATGTAGGATTTTGACTAAGTGCCAATTTTCACTATACTTTGTATTATATACACTAGATAGTCAAGATTGACTTGCCTGCACAGTCTATCTAACCTTGCGATACTGACCCCATGTGAGTGCGCATCGGGATGAATCAGTATCACAAGCTGCCTAGCCCCTTGCGATTTCCACTAACTTTCCTTGTGATTTTGACTATATAGTCAAAATCTAAAGGATATATCTCACCGTGTGTACACACCTTGTCATTTATTCTTCCATAGCAATCCTTTTAAAATCAATTCAATTCTACTTTTTCCCAATTATCTAATGAAGCCTCAGATATATTGATCCCTTTACTGCCAAATTATTAAGTCCAAAGGCATTTATGCTTAAATATTTTGACTTATACTTCATCATTTAACAGTTTATTAATTTTTTTATTTTATATAACTTTGGCCCCTCTTTATTGTTTGTTTCTTTTACTTTTAACAGATGTCCTGACAAAGTGGAAGCCTACAGTATTTTTTGCTGTTATATTAAAAATAATGTCATACAGTACATGTTGTGTTTTTTTATTTTGCTTTAATAAAATGTACAAATACACAATGGCCCTCATTCCGAGTTGTTCGCTTGCAAGGCGATTTTAGCAGTATTGCACACGCTAAGCCGCCGCCTACTGGGAGTGAATCTTAGCTTCTTAAAATTGCGAACAAAAGATTTGCAATATTGCGATTACAAACTTCTTAGCAGTTTCAGAGTAGCTTCACACTTACTCGGCATATGCGATCAGTTCAGTGCTTGTCGTTCCTGGTTTGACGTCACAAACACACCCAGCGTTCGCCCAGACACTCCCCCATTTCTCCAGCCACTCCTGCGTTTTTTCCGGAAACGGTAGCGTTTTTTCCCACACGCCCATAAAACGGCCTGTTTCCGCCCAGTAACACCCATTTCCTGTCAATCACACTACGATCGCCGGAGCGAAGAAAAAGCCGTGAGTAAAAATACTATCTTCATAGCAAATTTACTTGGCGCAGTCGCAGTGCGGATATTGCGCATGCGCACTAAGCGGAAATTCACTGCGATGCGAAGAAATTTACAGAGCGAAGGACTCGGAATGAGGGCCAATATACACTTCTTTAGTAAAATTTAGATGCTTACTAAAATTAGCAATTATTTTTAATTTTTTTTTTCTAGTTCTGTAACTCCATATTCTTTTTCCCCTAAATCTACACAATGTTCTAGGTTTCTGCTTCCCATTCACACAGGCTAATACATGAACCCACCACCTGCTGTCATGAGTTATACAGGTCATGACTGGATGGGTGGTCTGCCTGTATTGTCTGGCATCAATAGTTCTGTTCATGTCAGTCACCTGGAAATGTGATGTCTCAACCAAGTGGAAGAAAAAGATTTGAGAAAGTATCACCTGTCTGGGGACCGCCTTCTGCATCATTATGTCTAATACTAGAACACATTGGGGTAGATGTATGAAGCAGTGAAGAGAATGGAGAAGTGGCCAGTGGAGAATTAGTCCATCGTAACCAATCAGCTTAGAGATAACATTTATCAAGGGAATTCTATACAATTATACATAGTATATAAGTGATTGTCATGGGTAACCTCCCCAATGGCGCACTTCTCCGCTATTATCATTGCATCATCTCCCACACTGTCAGGATAATCTTTTCCTTGTATATCAAAAACATAACTTTTTTTGTAATTTATATCTTTGACTGTAGGAGTAACTATTCATGCTGTATTTTAGCGACCTCTGTGGGGTATATTTACAATACTAAGGTGTGAGTTTTTAAGTGGTGAGGTTGCTCATAGCAACCAATCAGATTCTAGCTATTTTATTCTAGTAAGTGCTAGATATATGATAAGTAGATTCTGGTTGGTTACTATAGGTGACACTTATAAAAGCCAGCACTTTAGTAAATATACTGTATTCCTTTAGATCTGAGTTAACATTGGACCTGAGTTAAATATAGAACTTCAAAATAATCAGATGAGGATTACATTTATTTGTTATGAAGAGGAATTTTCTATATTTTTAATTAATTAGTACTTTAACTTTTTACACTATATGCATCTCTATGTAAATCTATTTGACATTATAAATGTGACTTGCTATGTTATAGCAGTATTCAGACATAGATAGGCTGCTGTATAAAACAGGCACATCATTTACAGGGGTGGTATTCAGTATGCCAGCTGTTGGGATCCCGGAGCTCAGTATACCTTGCCAGAATCCCGACACATTGCATACCAACAACTATTCTCCCTCTTGGGTGTCCACGACTCCCCTGGAGGGAGAATAAATAGCGTGCGCAACCATGCCCGCAGCGTGGCGAGCACAGCGTGGTGATCTAAGCGTGGTGAGTGCAGCAAGCCCACATGGGGCTCATTTGCGCTTCCATAGCTGTCAGTATGCCGGCATTTGGGATCCCGGTGCTGGTCTGCTGGCCGCCGGATCCCGGCCGCTGGCATACCATACTACACCCCTTTACAGTATATTATAATTTTCTCTTGACTTCCTCCTGAAGCAAGTACTAATGTTCTTTCATGGGAATACATTTAATAAAAGTTGTGTTTTGGCCAAGTTTCCCCAAGTATAAACAGTCTGGTGATCACTCGGGCACAGGAGATTGTTTATTTACTCAAACATGGAAATTTACTATGTTGTCCAGTATCGTGTTTTCTCATGACGTATGGATTCATGATTTAAGCCGTGTTTTGTCTCAGGCCAGTTAAACACTTCCGTACATTGCTGGGTGTAACCCAGTCAGTGTTTATTGTTGTTTGGATGAAGCTGTCACTGTGTCATACTGTGGAGAAGACACATATAAATAGGCTCCAAACCATATGGACATTGTGGAGAGTGTAGTGGAGAGTTTGGAATGTTGGAACCCTGGTGAATTGTTTATTGCACATCCTGATTGGTGATATTTGAGTGTAAGTTGTCTTGTCTACATTATTGTCTTGTTTGTTATCTATGTGTCTCATTTCTCTGTCTGTCATATTTGTATGTTCAGTCAGTGTTTATCTGTGTGTTGGGGGAGTTATCTGTTTTGTGCAATGGAGGAGGTGTGTGATTGCTTTTTATTCTCTGTGGCCCAGATTTATCAAGCCTAGCAGAGTGATAAATTGCACAGTAATAAAGTACCAACCAATCAGCTTTTAACTGTCATTTTTCAAAAATAACCTTTAACATGGCAGTTGGGAGCTGATTGGCTGGTACTTTATCACTGTGCAATTTATAGCACATCACACCTGGCAACAGCCGCTAGTGACCACAGGAGCACACATACACCCACACACTGAGCGATGTATCACACATACAACCACACACTGAGCGATGTATCACACATACACCCACACACTGAGTGATGTATCACACATACACCCACACACTGAGCGATGTATCACACATACACCCACACACTGAGCGATGTATCACACATACACCCACACACTGAGCGATGTATCACACATACACCCACACACTGAGCGATGTATCACACATACACCCACACACTGAGCGATGTATCACACATACACCCATACACTGAGCGATGTATCACACATACACCCACACACTGAGCGATGTATCACACATACACCCACACACTGAGCGATGTATCACACATACACCCACACACTGAGCGATGTATCACACATACACCCACACACTGAGCGATGTATCACACATACACCCACACACTGAGCGATGTATCACACATACACCCACACACTGAGCGATGTATCACACATACACCCACACACTGAGCGATGTATCACACATACACCCACACACTGAGCGATGTATCACACATACACCCACACACTGACCGATGTATCACACATACACCCACACACTGAGCAATGTATCACACATACACCCACACACTGAGCGATGTATCACACATACACCCACACACTGAGCGATGTATCACACATACACCCACACACTGAGCGATGTATCACACATACACCCACACACTGAGCGATGTATCACACATACACCCACACACTGAGCGATGTATCACACATACACCCACACACTGAGCGATGTATCACACATACACCCACACACTGAGCGATGTATCACACATACCCCCACACACTGAGCGATGTATCACACATACACCCACACACTGAGCGATGTATCACACATACACCCACACACTGAGCGATGTATCACACATACACCCACACACTGAGCGATGTATCACACATACACCCACACACTGAGCGATGTATCACACATACACCCATACACTGAGCGATGTATCACACATACACCCATACACTGAGCGATGTATCACACATACACCCACACACTGAGCGATGTATCACACATACACCCACACACTGAGCAAAGTATCACACATACACCCACACATTGAGCAATGTATCACACATACACCCACACACTGAGCGATGTATCACACATACACACACACACTGAGCGATGTATCACACATACACCCACACATTGAGCAATGTATCACACATACACCCACACACTGAGCGATGTATCACACATACACCCACACATTGAGCAATGTATCACACATACACCCACACACTGAGCGATGTATCACACATACACCCACACACTGAGCGATGTATCACACATACACCCACACACTGAGCGATGTATCACACATACACACACACACTGAGCGATGTATCACACATACACCCACACACTGAGCGATGTATCACACATACACCCACACACTGAGCGATGTATCACACATACACCCACACACTGAGCGATGTATCACACATACACCCACACACTGAGCGATGTATCACACATACACCCACACACTGAGCGATGTATCACACATACACCCACACACTGAGCAATGTATCACACATACACCCACACACTGAGCGATGTATCACACATACACCCACACACTGAGCGATGTATCACACATACACCCACACACTGAGTGATGTATCACACATACACCCACACACTGAGCGATGTATCACACATACACCCACACACTGAGCGATGTATCACACATACACCCACACACTGAGCGATGTATCACACATACACCCACACACTGAGCGATGTATCACACATACACCCACACACTGAGCGATGTATCACACATACACCCATACACTGAGCGATGTATCACACATACACCCACACATTGAGCGATGTATCACACATACACCCACACACTGAGCGATGTATTACACATACACCCACACACTGAGCGATGTATCACACATACACCCACACACTGAGCGATGTATCACACATACACCCACACACTGAGCGATGTATCACACATACACCCACACACTGAGCGATTTATCACACATACACCCACACACTGAGCGATGTATCACACATACACCCGCACACTGAGCAATGTATCACACATACACCCACACACTGAGCGATGTATCACACATACACCCACACACTGACCGATGTATCACACATACACCCACACACTGAGCAATGTATCACACATACACCCACACACTGAGCGATGTATCACACATACACCCACACACTGAGCGATGTATCACACATACACCCACACATTGAGCGATGTATCACACATACACCCACACACTGAGCGATGTATCACACATACACCCACACACTGAGCGATGTATCACACATACACCCACACACTGAGCGATGTATCACACATACACCCACACACTGAGCGATGTATCACACATACACCCATACACTGAGCGATGTATCACACATACACCCACACACTGAGCGATGTATCACACATACACCCACACACTGAGCGATGTATCACACATACACCCACACACTGAGCGATGTATCACACATACACCCACACACTGAGCGATGTATCACACATACACCCATACACTGAGCGATGTATCACACATACACCCATACACTGAGCGATGTATCACACATACACCCACACACTGAGCGATGTATCACACATACACCCACACACTGAGCAAAGTATCACACATACACCCACACATTGAGCAATGTATCACACATACACCCACACACTGAGCGATGTATCACACATACACACACACACTGAGCGATGTATCACACATACACCCACACATTGAGCAATGTATCACACATACACCCACACACTGAGCGATGTATCACACATACACCCACACATTGAGCAATGTATCACACATACACCCACACACTGAGCGATGTATCACACATACACCCACACACTGAGCGATGTATCACACATACACCCACACACTGAGCGATGTATCACACATACACACACACACTGAGCGATGTATCACACATACACCCACACACTGAGCGATGTATCACACATACACCCACACACTGAGCGATGTATCACACATACACCCACACACTGAGCGATGTATCACACATACACCCACACACTGAGCGATGTATCACACATACACCCACACACTGAGCGATTTATCACACATACACCCACACACTGACGATGTATCACACATACACCCACACACTGAGCGATGTATCACACATACACCCACACACTGAGCGATGTATCACACATACACCCACACACTGAGCGATGTATCACACATACACCACACACTGAGCGATGTATCACACATACACCCACACACTGAGCGATGTATCACACATACACCCACACACTGAGCGATGTATCACACATACACCCACTCACTGAGCGATGTATCACACATACACCCACACACTGAGCGATGTATCACACATACACCCACACACTGAGCGATTATCACACATACACCCACACACTGAGCGATGTATCACACATACACCCACACACTGAGCGATGTATCACACATACACCCACACACTGAGCGATGTATCACACATACACCCAACACACTGAGCGATGTATCACACATACACCACACACACTGAGCGATGTATCACACATACACCACACCCACACACTGAGCGATGTATCACACATACACCCACACACTGAGCGATGTATCACACATACACCCCACACACTGAGCGATGTATCACACATACACCCACACACTGAGCGATGTATCACACATACACCCACACACTGAGCGATGTATCACACATACACCCACACACTGAGCGATGTATCACACATACACCCACACACTGAGCGATGTATCACACATACACCCACACACTGAGCGATGTATCACACATACACCCACACACTGAGCGATGTATCACACATACACCCACTCACTGAGCGATGTATCACACATACACCCACACACTGAGCGATGTATCACACATACACCCCACACACTGAGCGATGTATCACACATACACCCACACACTGAGCGATGTATCACACATACACCCACACACTGAGCGATGTATCACACATACACCCACACACTGA